>NW_017671599.1:155777-157588 GCF_001879085.1 Nicotiana attenuata
TCCAGAATATCTACATCAAAAGTATGATAGGATAACAGCTCTACAACTAGAATAAGGAAGAAGACTCTTCGGTCTGCGGACGCTGCAGATATACCTCGAAGTCTCCGTGTATCTCCTCGCCTCAAGGATAGTGCGCCTGAGAAGAGGTACCTGGATCTGCACATGAAAAACATGTGCAGGAAGGGCATGAGTACACCAAAGCGGTACTCAGTAAGTGCCAAGCCTAACCTCGGTTGGGTAGTGACGAGGAAGGTCAGGGCCCTACTGAGGTAAATTATAATATTAATTAACAGTATGAAAATATGACAGAAATAATGAGTACAGCAGTGAGATAAGACAGGCTAACGAAATAATAATAACTACACAAAGGATAAAATGGACACAGAATGACTACAGCTCAATACCAAGAATAACAATGAGGGTCTCCCAGGATACCGTCCTGTAGCCCTTCCTCAACTGTTCAGTGGATCTCCCGGGATACCGTCCCGTAGTCCAACTCATGTGCCAAACCGAAGGATCTCCCGGGATACCGTCGCGTAGTCCAACCATCAATATGCAGGGGGATCTATCGGGAATCTAACCCGCAGTCCCAAAGTAAAAGTGCAGGGGGATCTACCGGGAATCCGTAGTCAAAGTAAAAGTGCAGGGGGGATCTACCGGGAATCGAACCCGTAATCCCAAAGTAAACAGACAAGGGGGGGGGGGGGGGGAGCTACCGGAATCCCACATCCGTAGTCCCAATGTAAATGCACAACCACAGCCAGAAATATACCAAGGAATGAAGTGCGAAATACAAACACAGATAGAACTAGCCTAGCATGCTTCACGTAGAACAGTCAAAACAACTTAAGCAAATAGGCAATCAAGTCAACTAAACATGTTTTTCCTAATCTAGCACAAGTTATAATTTCAAGTAGAATAAGGCAAGTAAGAAAGAAACTAAATCTCAATAACTTAAGTAAAAACCGGAATTTCATCAATCGGCTCAAGTACGCGCTCGTTACCTCACGTACAAGGCACTCAAAAATCAAGTAACAATCCTAAGGGGAAAGGTCCCCCACACAAGGTTAGACAAGCCACTTACCTCGAACCGGCTCAAAATCAACTAGAAATCACGCCCTTGCCACGAGTATCCGACTCCAAATGGCCCAAATCTATTCAATTCAATTACACATTGTAAATAACATCGCAAACAACTGGTTTTGCTATTTAATTCAAAGCTACGACGTGAAATTAGGTGAAATGACCAAAATGCCCTTCAGACCAACACCTCGGAATTGAATGATTTTCACATTTTTAGAACCCTCGTACTCTCACGAGTCTAACCATATAAAAATCTCCCAAATCGGAGGTCAAATGCCCACTCAAAACTCAATGGTTTAGCCTATGAAGTTTTACCCCAAATTCTTCCAATTTTGATCCCAAATTTGAATTTTAATGATGGATTTAACTACAAAATGATGAAATATAACTAGAAGGGATTAAAGAAACGTTACCCAATAATTTCCTCTTCAAAATGCTCTGGAAATCGCCCTTACCCGAGCTCAAATTAATTTTTCTAACTTATGAAATCAAACCCTCAAAATTTCTATATCTGCACAGGTATTCCCGCTTCTGCGGACAAGGGACCGCATCTGCAGTCCCGCTTCTGCGGACCAATATACCGCTTCTGCGGTTTTCATTAAAGGGGACAGGGCCGCATCTGCGATGGCTGGGTCGCTTCTGCGATGCCTAAGCCGCTTCTGCGGCTTCTGAGGGAAAAGGGGACAAGCCGCTTCTGCGGCCACATAGCCGCTTCTGCGGCGCCGCAT
>NW_017671599.1:157613-171423 GCF_001879085.1 Nicotiana attenuata
CACCCTTCTCAACCATTACGCTGAGCTTTAAGAAAAGAGATAACTCTACTGGAAGTGTGATCTAAGTACCACTCTACTCAATACGCGAATACCTGCATAGCCAGCGTCACGGTCTTGTGCGTGAAAATCAAGAATAGCAAAATGGGGCGACAACCAGTCCATGCCCAATAATGTCAAAATCCACCATACCGAGTAATAATAAGTCTGCTCTGGTCTCAAAACCACGAATAGTAACCAAACATGACCGATAAACGCTGTCCACAACAAGAGAATCTCCCACAGGGGTAGAAACATAAACGGGGGCACTCAAATAATCCCGAGGCACACCCAAATGAGGAGCAAAGTAAGAAGACACATAAGAGTAAGTAGAGCCCGGATCGAATAGAACCGATGCCTCTCTATGACAAACCAGAATAATACCTGTAATGACGGAGTCAGAGGCAACAACCTCAGTACGAGCAGGAATAGCATAATATCTGGCCCGGTCCTCTCTGAGGGCGACCTCTATCTCCCGACCTCCGCCCCTAGCGACTGGGCAGGTGGGGTAGCAGCTGGAGCTGTGATCATGGCCTGAGAACTCTGAGGAGCACGCTGTGGCTGAGCAGTCTGTGAAGATGCACCCCTACCAAGTCTGGGGCAGTCCCTAACAATGTGGCGTGTATCACCATACTCAAAACAAGTTCTAGGAGGACGCGGTAGCTGTGACTGGCTGGGACTAGGCCTGCTGGACTGACCTCTGGAAGCACCCCGCGCAGGAGGCGCGCTAGAAACTGGAGGTGCATAGTAAGGCTCCTGAGGTGTAGGCGGAGCTGGAGCACTACCGACTGCTGGGAGAGCTGAATGTACAGGGCGACCCGAATAACCTCTACCATAGCGACCTGCTGATGGGGTGCGGGCACCAGAGTAGTGGCCCGACTCTTGAGACCTCTTGGCCTCCCTCTCCCCTCGCTCCCTGGCGAGCATACCCTCAATCCTCCTAGCAATGCTCAGCTCACTACCTGCTATAAGGAACGTCCGTCTCCAACTCTCGAGCCATGCTAGATCTGATGGGTGGGATAAGACTCTCAATGAACCTGTGAACTCTCTCCCGAACTGTAGCAACCAAGGCCGGTGCATGCCTGGCCAATCTGGTAAAACGGATGGCATACTATGAAACTGTCATAGCACCCTGGCGCAAATGCTCAAACTCTGCGCGCCATGCATCCCTAAGACTCTAGGGAACAAACTCTCTCATAAACATATCCGAGAACTGGGTCCAAGTCAGTGAAGCAGCCTCGACTGGACTGTCTAACTCATAAGTACGCCACCAATCATAGGCGGCTCCCCGAAGCTGAAAAGCAGTGAAAGAAACCCCGCTGGACTCCACTATGCCCATAGAGCAAAGAATACGATGACACTTCTCCGAAAATCCCAAGGCATCATCTGATGCTAATCCACTGAACACAGGGGGATCATATTTCTTGAACCTCTCAAGTCTCCGCTGCTCGTCCTCTGAAGCAGCTGACCCATCCTCGGGCTGAACTGGCACTGCAGGCGGTGCGGGAATAATCTCGGGAACCTGCTCAACCTGCACTCGCTGCTCAGAAGTGCGGACGGCGGGGGTCTGTGCTCCTCCCCCGGCCTGGGATGTGGCCGCAGCATGGGGAAGCAACCCTGCCTGAGCTAAGGTGGTGTACATGCTCATGAACTGAGCCAAAGTCTCCTGGAGCACTGGAGTAGTAGTGGCAGTCGTAGGTGTGCCAGGTGCCTGGGCTCCGGCTGAATCTGCTGGTGGTACCTCGGCGGCAGCTCGCGCAGGTGCTCTGGCTCCACCACGTGCGCGTCCTCGACCTCTCCCCCGGCCCCGGCCTCTGGCGGCTGCAGTAGGGGGCGCGGGTGCCTAATCATCTCGAGAGGCACGTGTCCTCACCATCTGTGAGAGAATAGAAGTCAGAAGTTTAGAATTGATGTCAAAATATCGCACGACAAGGAATTCAAATGAAACGAAGACTTTTCCTAAACAGTTACATAGCCCCTCGTAGATAAGTACAGACGTCTCCGTATCGATCAGCGAGACTCTAATAAACCGGCCTGTGTTCCGTGACTCCTATGAATCTAGAGCTCTGATACCAACTTGTCACGACTCCCGTTCACCCTCCATGAACATGTCGTGATGGCACCTAGTTCCTACAACTAGGTAAGCCTAACAGTGCGGAAATCACCTTTTAACTTGAAGAATAATCAATTAAAACTGAACATATGAAAAATAACAACTGAATATAAGGTCGCCCGTCCTATACAACTCTAAAGATATGCGGAAGTCTACAACTCAATCCCAAAACCCGAAAACTCACGGGAAACACAGGCTAATAGAATTAACATAAGTACTCTAATCTCCAGAATATCTACATCAAAAGTATGATAGGATAACAGCTCTACAACTAGAATAAGTAAGAAGACTCTTCGGTCTGCGGACGCTGCAAATATACCTCGAAGTCTCCCTGTATCTCCTCGCCTCAAGGATAGTGCGCCTGAGAAGAGGTACCTGGATCTGCACATGAAAAATATGCGCAGGAAGGGCATGAGTACACCACAGCGGTACTCAATAAGTGCCAAGCCTAACCTCGGTTAGTGACGAGGAAGGTCAGGGCCCTACTGAGGTAAAATATAATATTAATTAACAGTATGAAAATCTGACAGAAATAATGAGTACAGCAGTGAGATAAGACAGGCTAACGAAATAATAACAACTACACAAAGGATAAAATGGACACAGAATGACTACAGCTCAATACCAAGAATAACAATGAGGGTCTCCCAGGATACCGTCCTGTAGCCCTTCCTTAACTGTCCAGTGGATCTCCCGGGATACCGTCCCGTAGTCCAACTCATGTGCCAAACCGAAGGATCTCCTGGGATACCGTCCCGTAGTCCATCCATCAATATGCAGGGGGGATCTATCGGGAATCTAAACCGCAGTCCCATAGTAAAAGTGCAGGGGGATCTACCGGGAATCGAACCCGTAGTCCCAAAGTAAAAGTGAAGGGGGAATCTACCGGGAATCGAACCTGTAGTCCCAAAGTAAACAGACAAGGGGGGGGGGGGGGAGCTACCAGAATCCCACATCCGTAGTCCCAATGCAAATGCACAACCACAGCCAAAAATATACCGAGGAATGAAGTACGAAATACAAACACAGATAGAACTAGCCTAGC
Source organism: Nicotiana attenuata (assembly GCF_001879085.1). Taxonomy (NCBI): domain Eukaryota; kingdom Viridiplantae; phylum Streptophyta; class Magnoliopsida; order Solanales; family Solanaceae; genus Nicotiana; species Nicotiana attenuata. The sequence goes on from NW_017671599.1 coordinate 160,808, forward strand.
ATGCTTCATGTAGATCAGTCAAAACAACTTAAGCAAATAGGCAATCAAGTCAACTAAACATGCTTTTCCTAATCTAGCACAAGTTATAATTTCAAGTAGAATAAGGCAAGTAAGAATGAAACTAAATCTCAATAACTTACGTAAAAAACGGAATTTCATCAATCGGCTCAAGTACGCGCTCGTCACCTCATGTACAAGGCACTCAAAAATCAAGTAACAATCCTAAGGGGAAAGGTCCCCCACACAAGGTTAGACAAGCCACTTACCTCGAACCGACTCAAAATCAACTAGAAATCACGCCGTTGCCACGAGTATCCGACTCCAAATGGCCCAAATCTATTCAATTCAATTACACATTGTATATAACATCGCAAACAACTGGTTTTGCTATTTAATTCAAAACTACAGCGTGAAATTAGGTGAAATGACCAAAATGCTCTTCAGGCCAACGCCTCGGAAATGAATGATTTTCACATTTTCAGAACCCTCGTACTCTCACGAGTCTAACCATATAAAAATCTCCCAAATCGGAGGTCAAATGCCCACTCAAAACTCAATGGTTTAGCCTATGAAGTTTTACCCCAAATTCTTCCAATTTTGATCCCAAATTCGAATTTTAATGATGGATTTAACTACAAAATGATGAAATATAACTAGAGGGATTAAAGAAATATTACCCAATAATCTCCTCTTCAAAATCCTCTGGAAATCGCCCTTACCCGAGCTCAAATTGATTTTTCTAACTTATGAAATCAAACCCTCGAAATTTCTATATCTGCACAGGTATTTCCGCTTCTGCGGACAAGGGACCGCATCTGCGGACCAATATACCGCTTCTGCGGTTTTCATTAAAGGGGATAGGGCCGCATCTGCGATGGGTGGGCCGCTTCTGCGGCTCCGCTTCTGCGATGCCTAAGCCGCTTCTGCGGCTTCTGAGGGAAAAGCTTCTGCGGCCACATAGCCGCTTCTGCGGCGCCGCATTTGCGGTTCCCAAGCTGCAGATGCGAAAATACCAGAAGAGGGACATTCAGTTGCTGCATTAACTTCAAAATTCCTCCATTAACCACCCGAAATCATCCCGAGGCCCCCGGGACCTCAACCAAAAGCACCAATAACACCTAATACCTCATTCAAACTTGTACCAATCCTTAAACCACCTAAAATAACGTCGAAAACTCGATAAATTCAAGGATTTGAGCCTAAGAACTTCAAATTCCATCAGAATACATTTTCGATCAAAAACCTAACCAAAACACGTCCAAATGACCTGAAATTTTGCACACACATCCCAAATGACATGACGGACCTATTGCAACTTCCGGAATTCCAATCCGACCCTCGGATCAAAAACTCACTATCGGACCGGAAACTTCAAAAATTCAAACTTCGGCATTTCAAGCCTAAATGAGCTACGGACTTCCAAAATACATTCCGAACACGCTCCCAACCCCGAAATCACCTAACGGAGCTAACGGGACCATCGGATTTCCATTTCGAGGTCGTCTTCACACTGTTCCGACTACGGACCACTTTTCTACACTTAAGCTCTCATTTAGGGACTAAGTGTCCCAAACACTCCGAATCCTAACACCGAACGTTCCGGCAAACCAAAATAGCAGAAATGAACTTAGGGAAAGCAGTTAATATGGGATCGGGGCGTAAACTCCAAACACGACCGGCCGGGTCGTTACATACACCCAACTTCAGAGCATCTCTCAGGCACCTGCCTTGCCCATTGTCACCTCCGACGCCACCTGAACCACCACAATTTCCAGCTCCACCGCCAGCACCACTGCCGTTTCCAGAACCTCCACCACCAGTGTTATGGCAAGTCTCACAATAGTTCCAGTAACAAGAGCAAAGAAGAGGAGATTCAGTGATAGGAAAAGGGTAACTGAGGCCTGAGTTTTGAAAGCCATGTCAACAAGGTTAAAGTTGAACTATATAATGTTTGCTGCCTACTAATGAGAAAAGGAGTTTAATTCTGAAGAGGATGGTTGAACTGTGGTAGTAACGATGTCTATTTATACTTGTAACAAGCCTGACCGCTGCACATAAAAAATTATACACGTACCAACTAATTGAAGTTACTATTACCATATATTTGGAGTAATACACTCCGAAGATAGTCTTAAATCAACATGGTGCAAAATTGTCCGATTTGGTTCGCTCTGGCATGATTTTTTCCAAAATATCTCACACCAGAATATTATGTTTTGCAGTTTTCTTTGTTCGCAAATCTAATAATCTTCCCCTCGAACTAATTAAGTTCCACATGACTCATCACGAAGCCTTTCGGATTAAGTTTATCAACATTGTGTACCACCCACATCATCCAAGTATTTATACCCTCTAAAGCCCACAAGCAAGCTTCTTTTTGTGTGTACGTCTCGAAGCTCTGGGAAAGCAGTAAACCGAGCCCCACTCTATCACACCACTATATACTCGGATATTAAGCAAGCTCAAAGATAATCTTAACATGATGTGATATATATTTTCCCTGTGGCCCGACCTCGTACGGTTTTTATCAATAGGGCTTACACAATTTAGAAAATCTCGACATTACCTATGTAATTTTTTTTCTTCATTTTAACTACCAATTTGAGACTGTTCGCACACCCAACCATATATAACTTCAATTATTGAAAAAAATTGTATTCCTTGAATGGTAATGCATATGAGTTGTGTGGTGCTGAAAATGTTAAGGAAGCATGACTATAATTGTATTTGGCTGAGATTACTTAATTAATTGCTTACAGCTCTGCTTTTAATTTCTACTAATATTAGAAACTAGTTAAGTTGTCCGTTGTTCGTGCGGTCAAAAGAAATTAGTAATTATACCATATGATCTTGCTATAAACTTAATGGAGAGAAGTATAATTTTTGTGAATTAATATACACAATATAAATATTCTCTCGTTAGCTCCAACACTCATAATATCACTAATTTCAAAGTATATTTACGCATTTCACTAACTCCGAAATAAGAGATGTTCAAAGTTAAAAACTAACAATATAGACTTTTAAAAAGGAATTAAAACTATTTATTTAAAACCATTAAAATAGAGTTTATCATCGTCTAACTAACAACTCATTGAAAAAGGTTAAAAACATATCGAAAGACTTAGGACATGTCGAGAATCGACCGACGAAAGTTGGCCTCAATTTCTACAATATGAGATTTTTCATGCTGCGAAAGGCATGACAAAAGTAATACATCCCTTGTTAAACTCATTGTTGCTTTCAAACTCTATTGCTCCTCCTCTATATTTTTCACAGAAATATATTAATTCTCATAAATACACTCTCTCTTTTTTTATTGTTGTCGTAATTCTTTTTCATTTTTACTTAATGTAATATTTTAAATGAACTCAAAGCATAATTCAACAAATATAAGAGTCGCCTTGCGAGATAGGATAAATCCTTTGCAGAAAACACATTTATTCGAAATGAAACAAAACTCATATATAATGACAAATACAATATTGCCTCGAGAAAAAAAGTGGACAAAAAAACATATTCAGTATCTCAAATATAAAAGAATATTCAAAACGTATAAATCTTTCTGCACCTCCCTAATTACTTAATATAGCAGGTATTTTTTTCATATAAAATGCAAGTTACAGCAAAGGGCTAATAATCACGGCAAGACGGTGACCTTAGCCCTGTCGGGGTTGCCTTGAATAGAGTGGAGAGGAACTCCTGGCCATTCTACCAGTAGGGTTATCTCCTATGTTAAGGCTCGGCATATGGTCGAGAAGGGGTGTCTAGCTTATTTGGCTTATGCCCGTGATTCTAGTACGGAGGTTTTTCCATGGATTCTATGCCAGTTGTTCGAGAGTTTCCAGAGGTGTTTTCCTGCAGACTTGCCGGGGTGCAACCCGACAGGGATATTGACTTCTGCATTGATTTGGCTCCGGGCACTCAGCCCATTTCTATTCCGCCACACCACATGGACCCGCCAGAGTTGAAACAATTGAAGGAGCAATTGCAAGATTTGCTTGATAAGGGCTTCATTAGACCTAGTGTCTCGCCCTGGGTGCACCTGTGTTGTTTGTGAAGAAAAAGGATGGATCGATGAGGATGTTCATAGATTACCGGCAATAGAACAAAGTCACCATCACGAACAAGTATCTGTTGCCGAGGATTTATGACTTATTTGATCAGCTTCAGGGTGCCAAGGTGTTTTCGAAGATTGATTTGAGGTCTGGCTACCATCAGTTGAGGATTAGGGCATTCGATGTCCCTAAGACTGTTTTTCGGACTCGGTACGGGCATTATGAGATTCTAGTGATGTCATTGGGCTGACAAACGCCCCGACAACATTTATGGATTTGATGAACCGGGTGTTCAAGCCTTATTTGGATTCCTTCGTCATTTTGTTTATTGATAATATCTTGATCTACTCCCGTAGTCGAGAGGAGCACGAGCAGCGTCTTCGGATCGTACTTCCGACTTTGAGAGACATCTAGTTATATGCTAATTTTTCAAAATGCGAGTTTTGGTTGAGCTCAATAGCTTTCTTGGGGCACGTTGTATCAGTAGAGGGCATTCTGGTAGATCCTAAGAAGATTGAGGCTGTTCAGAACTGGCCCAGACCCACTTCATCTATAGAGATCCGAAGTTCTTGGGATTGGTGGGTTATTACTGTCGGTTTGTGGAGGGGTTTTCATCTATAACAGCCCCATTGACCAAGTTGACCCAGAAGAGTGACCCGTTCACGTGGTCAGACAAATATGATGCAAGCTTTCAGAAGCTCAAGAATGCTTTGACTACAGCGCCAGTGTTGGTGTTGCCCACAGGTTCAGGAACTTATACGGTATATTGCGGTGCATCTCGTATTGGACTTGGTGCGGTATTGATGTAGGATGGCAAGGTAACTACATATGCTTCGCGGCAGCTGAAGGTTCACGAGAAGAATTATCATGTTCATGATCTAGAGCTGGCAGCCATTGTTCATGCACTGAAGACTTGGATGCACTATCTTTACGGCGTGTCGTATGGGGTATTCACGGATCATCGGAGTTTACAGTATTTGTTCAAACAAAAGGAGCTCAATTTGAGGCAGAGAAGGTGGTTGAAGCTATTGAAACACTATGATATCACTATCTTGTATCACCCCGGGAAGGCCAATATGGTGGCCAATGCTTTGAGTAGAAAGTCAGTAAGTGTGGGCAGCTTTGCATACATTCTAGTCGGTGAGAGACCGCTTGCATTAGATGTTCAGGCTTTGGCCAATCAGTTCGTGAGGTTGGATGTTTCTGAGCCCAGTCGTGTTCTAGCTTGTACAATTGCTCAGTCTTCCTTGTTTGAGCGCATCAGGGAGCGGTAGTATGATGACCCTCATTTGCTTGTCCTTAGGGACACAGTGCGCCACGGTGATGCCAAGCAGGTTACTGTTGGAGATGATGGGGTTTTGAGAATGCAGGGTCGTGTTTGTGTGCCTAATGTAGATGTACTTTGTGAGTTGATTCTTGAGGAGGCCCACAGTTCCCGGTATTCTATTCATCCGTGTGCCGCCAAGATGTATCAGGACTTGCGACAACATTATTGGTGTAGGAGGATGAAGAAGGACATAGTTGTATATGTAGCTAGGTGTCTAAATTGTTAGCAAGTAAAGTATGAGCATCAGAGACCTGGTGGTTTGCTTCTGAAGGTAGAGATTCCTGAGTGGAAGTGGGAGCGTATCACTATGGATTTCATTTTTGGACTCCCACATACTCAGAAGAAGTTCGATGCAGTTTGGGTCACTGTGGATAGGCTAACCAAGTCAGCGCATTTCATACCTGTGGCAGTTACCTATTCTTCAGAACGGTGGACAGAGATTCACATCCGCGAGATCATTCATCTTCACGGTATGCCCGTGTCTATCATTTCAGATCGAGGATGCAGTTCACCTCGCATTTTTGGAGGGCAGTACAATGTGAGCTGGGTATGCAGGTTGAGTTGAGCATAGAATTTCATGCTCAGACGGACGGATAGTCCGAGCGCACTATTCAGCTATTGGAGGATATGCTCCGTGCTTGTGTCATAGACTTCGGAGGCTCATGGGATTTCTTTCCACTTGTGGAGTTTGCCTACAACAAGAGCTATCAGTCGAACATTCAGATGGCTCCCTATGAGGCATTGTACGGTAGGGGGTGCAGTCGCCGATTGGATGGTTCGAGCTGGGGAAGGCTCGGTTATTGGGCACGGATTTGGTACAAGATGCCTTAGATAAGGTCAAGATTATTCAGGATCGACTTCGCACAGGTCAGTCCAGGCAGAAGAGTTATGCCGACCATAGAGTTCGTGATGTTGCATTCATGGTCGGAGAGAGAGAGTGTTGCTCTAGGTATCGCCCATGAAGGGTGTGATGAAGTTCGAAAAAGGGCAAGTTGAGCCCTAGGTATATTGGGCCTTTTGAGATTCTTCCGAGAGTGGGTCAGGTGGCTTACAAGCTTGCATTGCCACCTAGCTTATCCGTAGTTCATCCGATATTCCATGTGTCCATGCTCCGGAAGTATCATGGCGATCCGTCCCACGAGTTAGATTTCAGCTCTGTCTAGTTAGATAGGGACTTGACTTATAAAGAGGAGCTGGTGGCTATTCTAGCCCGGCAGGTTCGTTAGTTGAGATCGAAGAGTTATCCTTTAGTTCGAGTGCAGTGAAGAGGTCAGCCCGTTGAGGCATCTACTTGGGAGTCCAAGTCGGACATGCAGAGTTGATATCCCCTCCTTTTTACCAGCTCAGGTACTTTTCTATGTCCGTTCGAGAACGAACGGTTGTTTCAGAGGTGGAGAATGTGATGACCCGATAGGACATCTTATGTTCTGTGTTTCGAAGCCTTTAGAACCTCATTTTAACCTTCCTCAATTTGCATGCGCAGTCCAGGTGTTGATCCGGAAGGCTTATATATTAAAAACTGATAAAAATAAGAATTTTTGCCTTAAAAATTAATTTAAGCTGACTTTGGTCAACATTTTGAGTAAATGGACCCGGATATGTATTTTGACGGTCCCGGTGGGTCCGTATCAAAATATGGGACCTGGGCGTATGCCCAGAATCGAATTTGGAGGTCCCTAGCTCGAGTTATGAATTTTTGTTGAAAATTTAAAGTCTGAAAGTTTAATGGTTTTTAAGAATTGATTGATGTTTGGTCTTGTTGATACCGGGTTCGTATTTTTGCTCCAGAGCCCGATATAGGTCCATTATAATATTTGTGACTTGTCTGTGAAATTTGGTGAGAAACGAAGTTGGTTCGATGTGATTCGGATGTCCGGTGGTGAAAATAGAAGTTTCAAAGTTTTTCTTGAAAATTTCATATGATTTGGTGTTCAATTTGTAGTTCTAGGTGTTATTTTGGCGATTTGATCGCGCAAGCAAGTTCGTATGATGTTCTTAGATTAGTGTGCACTTTTGGTTTAGAGCCCCGAGGACTCGGGTGAGTTTCGGATAAGCTATGGAGTGAAACATTGGGCTTAGAACTCAGCTGGTGTATCAGATCTGCAGACATCGCATTTGTGAGTTCTTGCTCGCATATGCGAGCCTTGCACTTGCAAAGAGACCATGGCATTTGCGAGCAGTGGGGCTGGGGGTGGACCTTCAAAATTTTGAAGCTTTGGGTCGCATTTGCGTTCCTCATAGTCTGTATTTGTGAAAACTGATTCGCATTTGCGACGACAACAGGCCTAGGACATTCTTCGCCTTTGAGAAGGATTGTTCGCATTTGCGGGGTTCGCACTTGCGAACCCCACGTTGCAAATGCGACACCTGTGACTTAGACGAAATTTTCTCTCATTCTTCAAATTTTCAAAACAAGAACAACCTAGGAGCGATTATTTCAAGACCCCTTCTTCCCCAATTCATTGGTAATTGATTTAACCCACTTTCTTTCAATATTTCATTATATTTCACAAGTTTTTAACCTAAAATCTAGTGTATCTATGGTGGAAATTGGGGGTTTGGGTAGAATTAGGGATTTTTGAGAAGTTGGGATTTAGACCTCAAATTAAGGTCGGATTCCAAAACTAATTACATAATCGGGCTCGGTGGTGAATGGGTAAATGAATTTTGGTCCGAACCTCGGGTTTTGACCAAGCGGGCCTGGGGTCGCTTTTTGACTTTTTGGGGGAAAGTTTGGAAATTCTAAATTTATGCATTTTAATTGGATCCTTTAGCAATATTTGATATTATTGAGTCAATTGTTATTAGATACGAGTGGTTTGGAGGCGAATTCTAGGGGAAAAGTCTTGGTAGAGCTTTGAATTGATTGCGGAGTGAGGTAAGTGTCTTGGTTAACCTTGACTTGAGGGAATTAGGACCCTCAGACTATGTGCTATGTGAAATTCATGTGAGCGGTTTATATGCAAGGTGACGAGTGCTTATACGCCGCCGAAATATCTGTTTTTCCTGATTTTCCGCTTTTCCTTGATTATTTCCTTTCCTATCTTAATTGTTATATGCTCTAAATGCTTTCTATGCTTAATTGCTACTCGTTAATCATAAATTCTCCTATTATTGATGTTAGCCCTTCCATAGTTTCATGATTCCCTGCTATTTGCTTAAATTTGGCTTACTTGCACCTTCTAATTGTCAATTACTGGATTGGTCTCGCTGTGTAACATTACTCGTGTAGATTTCTATATTGTACAAGGTTTCTTTTTGGTTCAGTTTGGTATTTATTGATCGTAAAGGTCTTGTGGTTTGAATTGCTGATTTGACTGTGCATTGAGTATTTGGTACTGATATGATGAGATCGGCCTGCACGCCGCATCAGGTGTAATAAGAATGGAATAATATGGTGGAATAAGGGTGAATATGTACGATATGGTGGGATCAGGTCGCACGCCACAACAGGAGGAATAAGGGTGGATTGATATGGTGAAATAAGGGTGATCTATGATACCCGATATTGGTATATGATAGGATCGGGTTGCACGCCGCAACATTTATATATTATCTCTGTTGTTGATGTTATTACGGTGAAATAAGGGATGATTCTATACTGTACGGAATATTTATATATTATCCCTATTGTTTATATTTAGCTGTGTATTTTCATTCAGACAACTTTGTATTTATTTCAGACCGTTGTATGTATTACTATAGCAACTCGTGCACTTGTGACACCAGGTTCAAGGATTTTGTAGTAGGTGTTTGACAGTTCTAGCTTCCATTCATATTTCAGTATTTCTCGTTATTCAGTTCAACTGTTAAAAATGGATAATATGTTCTAACATTGGCCTGCCTAGCAAGTGAAATGTTAGGCGCCATCACTGTCCCGACAGTGGGAATTCCGGATCGTTAAAGTGATAAAATTTTCGTACGTAGTAATGTATGTGATAGATCATCAATTACAATATAGTGTATATGCGTGTGTGTGAGTTTGTGTGTGTGAAATTACTCATATACTTAATTATAACTTAAAAAATTAACTTAAATAGATGCTTATAATTTATCAAAAGTAATTAGCTAATATAATTATTTATAAAGATTATGTTTATAGTTTATAATTATTTATAGTAAATATATATGTGAATAAAATAAATGATTATATTTTGTAATATTTTTTTTATAGTTTATAATACTTTAGGAAATAAAAACACAAAAAATAAATTTTGGTTTTTTTAAATAACCGAGCAAAGTTGGTCGGTAAATAGTTAAAATACAGTCAACGCCCGCCACATAGTGTACCGACCAAAATTATCGACCAACGTTGGTCGGTAACTCTAATTTCAGATCCCAAATACGAGATTTCCCCCTCATTTCTCTCACTCTCTTCTCCCTCACACCCACAACACCCTTCCCCCTCTCCTTCTCTATTTCCCTCACACAAATCCATTCCCCACCCGTCACGACCCAAATCTGAACCTGTCGTGATGGCTCCTGTCGATGGTATTAGGCAAGTCGACAATTTCCAAAATACTTCCAAAATTTAACAGAAAACGAATCGAGAAAATATTAAAATAGCAAAGTTATTCATAGATAGGGAAAAAACCCAAAACACAAGTGCGGAAAAATAGCTCCCACCCAATTTTGACCTCATATTTTTCAAATAGTATATATACTCTCAAACATCATTATTTAGTTTACAAAATCTACACCAGCATTTTCTACAATTTTTTAGAATTTTTGGAGCTTTAAAATTGATTTTCTTGCATTTAAGTTACTTGAATATTTATTAATTACTCCTTCAAATTATTTTGTGTTGACTTAATTACCTAAAATTATTATTTGCACCCATAATACATGTTTCAAATATTTTTACTTCATTTTATATAATTACATTAGTATTTTAAAGCTATTTGCACAATCTTGCAATACTAGCCTATATTTTACAATTTTATTGCATTTGTCATTTTATTCAAGATCAAAATAATATCTTACATTTTTATAATTTTCTATTATGGTTTTAAAGTATTAACTTTCGTAAATAGTACTTTCATATTTTATTTAACTATTTTTTATAAAATTATTTTCCCCTAATTTGCTATTTTGAAATCTCGCCCAAAATTAGGATTAATTTTCGGACTATTTAAGGTCCAAATGAACCCCTCGCCCAATAACCTCAGCAGCCCAAACGACCCTTTAAAATCCGAGCACAACCCGTTTGTAATGACCCCCCCCCCCCCCCC
>NW_017671599.1:171443-258291 GCF_001879085.1 Nicotiana attenuata
CCCACCTTCCTCTCAATATTGGCTGTTGATCTCAAATGATCAACGACCCGAATTAAAACCCTCACTCCTCTTATTCCCATAACCCCATACCCTAGAGACAAATCCCCACCCCGCCGCCTCTGTATTCTCTGGTCTCTCCTTCCCCCCTCCTTTAGAAACCCTAGCCATCTCCCCAATCTTCTCTAAAATCCGAGAAAATCATGAATTCCTTCTGTGATTTATTTACCTTTTAGGCATTAACTCGTTGTTACTTACAAGACTATGGTGTTACTTAGTACTTGCCTAAACTTGGCAAGTACCACTTCTCAGATTCGAGCCCATTCAATTTTAATCGCTAAAATCTAGACAATATCTCGTACATTTACACGGAAGAATAGTTGATTTCTCATACCAGTAGACGGATATTCAAACATTGAACCCTAATTAGGGGTTGTTTTTCGATTTCTTTCCTTTACTATTCGCCTTATGATTGCATGTATATTTTTCATTTCCTTGTTTATGTTTGATTGACTTCTTTTCTTATTTACTTGATTTTTACTACTATTTAAATCCCTCCTCATTCCCCTTTGAAACATACTTTTAATCACCAAATTCACTAGAAATCGAAGCTATTATTCTCATTCTCTTGTTCTATGCTTTGGCTCTTGGCCGCCTGAAAGCCAAGGCCAACGAAATTCGATTTTTTCCAACTGTTCTTGGTGTGAGCACTGCCCGGGGTTATTTGAAGCCCATGGAAACTTTGATGCACTAAGATTCTAGGTTCTATTGCTCTTTGTTGACATTCAGAGTACTGTGAGTTTATTTTTTCTTGTTGTCTGTTTATTATACTGATAACTGGTAAGTCTCTTGGCTTTTACAATACCGTTCTTCTGTGTTTATGTCTTGCATATTCACACCTCTGAAATTTCATGACCTAATGTGTTTCTAGACCATCTTTGTGTGCAACTTTGTTGGCATTAAACCTGTTTCATGATCTGAACTTCTCTAGCAATTTAATTTACCTAAGATTTCCAGTTTTGAGACATTGTCATTTGTACATGCTTAACTTGAACAATTAGGAATCTCTTAAGCTCGTTTAGAATAGTAGGTTGGTAACTGAATGATTACCTTTACTGCCTAACATGAGTTTGCTTTCCTTCTTTGTCCTGAGCCATTGTAATGACTAGTTCATACTTAGGATGTACTTAAGATCCTCTATTAACTATGATCCGCTCCCATGCTAGTTTTGGCACTTTTTTATGTCTTTGTTTGCTGAATCCTATATCCTTTAGTGATTATTTGAGACTTTTAGAGTAACTATTTTAACTTGTACTTCCCCTATAAAGTTTGATACTGGTTTGCATCATGATGTACGTTAGCAAGTCTGTCATTTGATATTGTGATGGATACTTAATATAATTTGGACCCCAAGGCTTTATATACTTTAAGTTAGTGCTCTACTTTAGACTTGTTTGGTATTGTGCACCTTTGTATGTTAATCTTATAATCTCAGAAAACCTGATTCCCCTGCTTCTTACAAATGTTTCTGCTCAGTCTGCTAAGTGTTTGAACTTGTGATATCAACTTGTCTTTTGAGTTTGGTGATTCTCTTTGCTTGTATGTTCTTTGCTTAATCCCACCTAATATGTTTGCTTCTAAAATATAAGTGCACCTCTTTAAATTCTAGCATTTGATCACTGTTCTCTCACTCTCATTTGTTACCTACACTATTCTGAATCTATTGCTCTTGGCCGGCTGAAAGCCAAGGCCACCAAAACTCTCTCTATCGACCTCCCTACCATGAGCACTGCTCGGGGTCCATTTGAGACCCTTGTGAACTCTGACACACTAGGATTTGGGGTTCTTTGGTCACTCTCTTTGCTACTGGAACTTGAGGTGTTTCTGGCATTTACTTTTCTTCCTCACATTATTTGTATAATCTACAAACTGGTTTGTTTAAGTGATTTCTGTGTATTCCAATATTTGGGTCATATGGTCAATTTGTGTCTGTTTTGTTTGGCCTGAGTTCCTCTATGGATTTCGGGCTATGTTGATGGGTATAGTCCCCTGTTTGGCTCTGAGCATGCCATTTGCGAAGAAAGAGTTTGTTGAAGGCCCAGGCAATACTGGGTATCTCCTTTTGGGCCTGCTGTAGGCCTACTATTATTTCTTGTGTAATATTTATATTTACATTCTTTGGGCCTGTAATAATTTGTAATAACAAACAACTTGGGGTGTTAGTGAAATTGGAGAAGCGGGTATATTCTAATGTTTGCATGAAAGGGTAGAAAATATGCCCATAGGATTTACATGATTTACACATTATTTTATCCAACCTGTATATATCAATCTCCTTGCACACTAGTAAAAATCATGTCATTAGGGGAATCACACAATCACACAACTTGTTTACTATCAAAGCAAGAGCTTAAGTACTTTATTTATTCCTATGTCTACTGCTATGTGTTACTAGACTGCAGCATATTCATTAAATACCATGCCTATAGGCATATACTAGCTTTTGTTCTACTGATCTTCATCTAGAAATCATGCCTATATGACTTTAATTGGCTAATTTGCTATTTCTATTGTTATCATATTGCTCTCCTAGAAAACATGCCTATAGGGGCTAAGTATTAAAAATTAGTTTCAGTTCTCAATCGCTAGAAATCCTGCCTATAGGGTATTGTCACTCGCTTAAAATGGTTTATGAGATCAACAATGTTAATGCTAGGCTTTCCAACACTATTTAATTGCTTAACTATGCCACTATTAGAAATCATGCCTATAGGATAATGTCACATTCCTAAGACGCATATCTACAAAATCAGCGCTAATAGCTCTAAGCTTACAAATAGTTTACTGACTCCTCGCTTAATCCAGTAAGAGTAATAACATCGTATATACGATCCTGGAATTCAGAGTCAATTTGAAACCATGCCTATAGGATTTTAAGTCTCAATTCCGAAACTGTCTCACGCTTAATGTGAGAATCTGCCTGCATGCATTTGCTGTCCAAGTGTGGAGGCTAACTTGAGAGTCCTTAACTTCCTTTACATGAAGTCCTAGTTGTTTTATATGTCGCCTAGTTTTATTATTTTGAGCAGCCTAAGTAAATTCTAGAACCACCCAAATAGAGGTCCAATGCCTGCTGGACCATAGGCATGGGACAGGTAGTGCACGCATAGGGTAAGACTTAGAGCGCATTTAGGTAAACAACTTTAACATAGTAATCGGGTAGCAGGAGATGATAGTCTGTGCTCGCTGAATAATATGAGTAACTCCCTACTTGAAAGGAGTTGCAAAGTATTATTTATGTTTCACGAGGTGACCCTTTAGGCTAAAAAACTTAGCCCCCCCACTTCTTTACACATTTAGTTATCGAATATAAATTGTTATAGTTATATCCTTGTAATCCTTATTTCTCATTGTGTTATAATAAAACTCCTTGACACTTTATTCTCTTGATCATCTTGCCTAATTATAATTCAAGTAGCCTTAACTTCGGCCAGGACCCACAATTGTGGACCTCGAAGAGTGCCTAACACCTTCTCTTTGAGGTAATTTGAGCCTTACCCGGTCTTTGGTGGCATTGACTAGTCAAATAGAGTTATCCGCAAATAGGTTCCCTAACGCACCTTAAAAATCATTAGGTGGCGACTCTTCTTCTTTTAACACTCTATCTCCCATCCAAAAGAGTTGTCACAATGTCGAATCCCGCTTTTGCGAGAAAACAGGGCGCGACAGCATGGCGACTCTGCTGGGGATTTATACTTAGGCTCTTACCATAATGAATTTGGCTTATGTGGATTATTTTCTTTAATACATGCTATGAAATGCAAACCCATTCCCTTTTCCACCTTTATTTGTTTAAATTTGCTATGATATGCACATCCCTTCCCTTTCCACCTTTATTTGTTTAAATTTACTATTACATACACATCCCTTTCCTTATTCACCCTTATTCGCTTAAATCCGTCATAACATGCACATCCCCTCCCCGTTCACCTCTATTTGCTATGACTACTCTTCGTTGCTCTTCATTCTGTTTAAGACTGCTATATCATTCCTCTCCCATCCCTACTCTCTAACCTGCTTTATTACATTTTTGCATATATTCCACAGATTAGAACTGACTTCTTCCTTTTGTCTTTCTTTCCTATGTTTACCTTACTGCTGTATTTATTGCTTCTACATATTTATCATGCAAATACTTGACAACATGTTATTATCTCTGCATAAAGCATGCTCCACAACATACTCCACTCGTGCCAATTATTAACATAGCGGCGCTTGATGATTGTTCGTGTTCTTCCAAAATTACCCTTTTAAGTTGAAAAGGCTTATTTGCGGTAGACTAGTCGATCAGCGGTGCAGTCGACGGTCCCGTTCCTTTCCCTCTCAAGCTGTCCACTTGAGAGTACTAGTCTAGGCCATTCTAGAAACCTTATTCCAATATCAAATGTACATGCATCATGTTAAACCTAGTACGAGTTAGAACATTATTAACGTAATAAACCGCTAAGATAAGCCTTGTCCAAAGTCCAACGGGATTTCCACAATCCCAATGGACACTATCATGTTGTGTGCATTACTTGGAGAAAATATGCCAATATGTTGATCATTATTGTGTAAGTGGTCGAATCTGGAGGAGGAAATGGCTAAGTTTATTTGTTTGCAGAAATGAAGCACGAAGTCCCCAAATTTGGCATGGTCCAAAGCATCCCACCTCTGCTACTTGATTGGTGGAAAAACCTCGCGCCTTGTGACAAAATCACGTGAGAAGGGTCCTTGGTGACTTGCCATCTTTTCTTGACATCCAACCAAATACGGCATTGATCGAGGCCGCCACCTTGTTCTGGTTTGAGAAAAGGTCCGTCTTCCGCTGTGGTGACATAGATATGACTCCTCTCCTAGAAGAAATGGGAGGCTTCGCTAAGTTGCCATGGGATAGTCCAGGGTTATTAGTGCCGGAAAATCGCACCCCTCGCGGTTTTCTGAAAATGCTAGGTTTCAAGAAAAATGATGAGTTGCTTTGTTTGAAGAAATCATACATCTCATTTGAATTCCTTTATGAGCGTTATGGGCACAGTAAGGCATATCGCCTTCATCATGATGAACTCGCCATTACTTCCTTGGGTTGGACGCACCGTCGAGTTTATGTGTTCATCGTCTGCTTCTTAGGTTTGTTGATATTTCCAATGAAAGGGGGAGGGATCCATCCCGTCTATCCATGGTCGCCAGGACTTTAATGGAAGGCATTGAGGGACAAACTGATACCATCATCCCCATGATCTTAGCTGAAAGCGCTCTAGATCGGTGCAATCAAGGATTTAGGCACTTCGATGGTTGTAATCTGTTACTGCAAGTTTGGTTATTGGAACACTTTCAGCGGGGCGAATATCGTCAAGAACTTCTGCGACGACCAATAAATGACTACATAGCTTACCATCACCCAAGGAAAATAAGATTTATCCCAGCCAGGTTCGCACAACCTGGAAATGCTATAAGTTGGGTACGTTTTTTCAGAAATCTGACAGACGAGCAGGTACATTGGATGTTTTAATGGTTTCCTAGCAGTGAGTTCATCATTAGGTCAAGAGAGAGTACTCATATGGTACTGATCGGGTTGAGGGGTATCTATTCTTATGCTCCTATAAGGGTAATGAGACAAGCGGGAAGAAAATAGGTTATACCCCGGGTTTCCAACATGGTCCAGTACAAAGCAGATTTCAAAGGGGGCGTCATTACGTTCAAGTTCGAGGCACAACATATGTGGAACCAGAAGGTCATTGTGGAAAAGGAATCTATTGAGCCAGACAGGTATCATGCCGGTCATGTTTACTTCAACCCATCATGGCTGGTAGACGACATAGCAGGAGAAGTCAAGCTGGGAATCAATCTGAAAAACAGGATCATAGATGATGCTGCTAAAGCACAGGTCAAGTATATGAGTTTATGCAAAAGGGTTTTCGAGTATGAAGCCAGGCATTTGGAGCAACACAAAGTGGATATGGAAGCAATCAACAAAGGGAGGGAAATTTCCACTAAGTCAACAGAGAGATTGGAATATTTGGAGCAAGGATTGATGGAGCTTGAGGGGAAGATGAGAAAGAGGCTTTTAGATTGTCAAAACATGGATGGCAGTGAAGGAGGGCATCTAGCAAAGCCTTACCTGTTGTTGGATATGCGCGACCTGGGGAACTTGATTGATGGAGTCAAGAGAGCCAAACACGGGGAAGGTCCTTCCGGGACCAAGTAAATTAGGAAATAATGTTCTTTACTGTTTTCTAGCTTAGTTTTAGATTTCGATTGAATAAGGCTTAATGCCATTCGTAACTTTCTCATTATTGTCGATTTACTAAGGATTTGACTCATTATCGCATTAATGAAATGACGCAATTATTGGCATCAATTCTCCAAGTCTATGTGTCGCTTAGGCCTACCTCGGGCACAATGAGGTCCGCCAAATTAGGACGCAAATTTATTACATGATTTTTGCAAAGCATGTTCAATATTGCAAGCATTCTTTCAATATCCCTTACTCACTTGGTTACCTTTTGTTTGTTTTTTCTTTCTTTTGATTATTCCCATTCCCCAAGGTTGGTTCGTGAATACTTGCATCATCCGCATATCACACTTGATCTAGAGGTCCTCCACCTACTCCTCCACCAAGTGATCCTAAAGGCAGAAGCAAAAGGAAAGGAAAAATGGATGATTTGACCGGTATCAGAAAAGACAACACTACTATGGCAGAAAATGTGAAACTTCAGATGGTCAAAGTACTCTAGCATAGAATGAATTGGTCTTACGGGTGGAACAGAAAATCCTGGAGCTACAATGAGAACTTGAGCAGGTCTGGAACTTGGCAAACCTTTCCCTTACCCTAAACGTCCCTGATACCAACCAACAAAATCCAAATACCCAAAACCCGGCACCACCCCAAACACACAGAACCAAAATCCACCTGCTGAATCCTCCTACACCACATCAATACCCCACACCTCCTCAGAACTATAACCCTCCACCGATACTTACTCCTCAACAATACCATCATTATCCAACTCAATACCCACAAACCACCACTTATCATACTCCCTAGAATGCACCACAACCTACTCCTGATCCTCAAAACTCAACCAATGACCATCCTTACGCCCAGATTCCCGAAGTTCATCAAAGCAATCCCATATATGTGGAAACTTTACCCCACACCCTACAAAAAACCCTATATATACCGGAATCAACCGAGAAAGAACTGCTCATCAAGAACATGGCGGAGGAACTCAAGAAGCTCACTGGCAAAGTTCACAGTGTCGAAGGTGGTAAAGGCATTGAAGGTTTGAACTACGAGGACTTGTGCATTCAGCCAGATATGGAACTCTTGGAGGGTAACAAACCTCCCAAGTTTGTATTGTTCGATGGGACTGGTGATCCGAAAATGCATCAAAGGACATATTGTGACAAACTCGTAGGAGTAGGCAAAGATGAACGAATCCGAATGAAGCTGTTCATGAGAAGCCTTATAGGAGATGCTTTGTCGTGGTATATCAATCATGACCCTGATAAGTGGGTTAGTTGGGTAAGCATGGCATCCGACTTCATGGAAAGATTCAGATTCAACACAAGAAAACACACCAGATGTTTTCTACATTTAAAATCTCAAGAAGAAACCAACAGAAACTTTCTGCGAGTATGCTACTCGGTGGAGATCTGAAGCTGTGAAAGTAAGGCTAGCACTTGAAGAAGAACAAATAAATAAGTTCTTCGTCAGAGCCCAAGACCTACAGTACTATGAAAGGCTGATTGTTATTGAAAACCATAAATTCTCTGACATCATCAAGCTGGGAGAAAGAATAGAAGAAGGGATTAAGAGTTGAATAGTGATGATTTTTGAAGCACTACATGCTACGAATAAAGCCTTGCGGTCAGGAGGTATCTCGAAGAAGAAAGAAGTGGGTGCTGTAATGGTGGCCCAGGGTCCTAAGTCTCCTCTCACATACCAAACACCTCCACCCACATACCAGCCCTCACCCCCCAGATACCAACAACGTACTACCACCTACCACGCCTATAACACCCAACCCACATATTATCACTCACCACCACCCGCCCTCCAAAAGTACCAAAAACCAAGACCAAACTTCGACCATAGACTACCCAGAAAATGCACTGCAATTGCTGAACCCATAGACCAACTGTATGAGAGACTGAAGGCTGATGGTTATGTCACTCCCGTTCCTACCGCTGCTATGGAAAATTCTTCTCAGAGGATTAATCCAAATAAGACATGTGCCTATCACTCAAGCATGAAGGGTCATATCGTTGATGAGTGTCGCACGCTGAAAGACAAGATTCAGACATTAATCGACACTAAGGTCAAACAGGCAAAGGAAGTTGCACCTAATGTTCGTAATAATCCCCTCCCAGACCACAGGGGTGAGGGAGTGAACGTGATAGAAATTGATGAGGAATGGGATCTGGAGGGGTCAATCGGACTCATCCGAGAGGGAGACAATCCGAAAACATCTCCAGTTATCCTCACACCCGTTGTGGTACAAACCTAAACACCGTTTGAAGTACAGGTAACTACACCCTTCACTGTGATGGTATCTCCCACGCCATCTTACAAGTATGATGCTATCCCATGGGATTATGTTGCGGAAGCAAGGAGGAAGGAAAAGCAAAGATGGAGGAAACAGGTGCAGCACAAGGCATGACTAGAACTGGCAAGGTTTATACACCTGAGCACTTGGGAGGAACAAGCAAAGAAGCTGCATCTAAGCCGCCTGTCGTTGAGACTGGCCCTGGCAACCTTTTGGAGAAAAGTGCAAGGAAGAGAATACTCTGTGGTTGACCATTGGAACAAAACTCCCGCTCAGATATCCATCTTGTCACTGCTGCAAAACTCCGACTTGCACAGAAATGCCTTGATGAAAGTGCTGAGTGAAGCTTATGTACCCACCAACATCACTAGTGGGGAGATGGACAACATGGTCGGGCAGGTACTGGAAAGCCACAAAATCACCTTTCATGAAGACGAGTTGCCACCGGAAGGACTAAGTCACAATAGGGCACTACATATCACAGTGCAATTTGAGGACAATTTCATCGCCAGGGTCCTGATAGATGGGGGTTCAAGTCACAATATGTGTCCACTGACTACTGTAATGAGGTTGGGTAAAGGCCTTCACGAGATATGAGCGGGAAGCATGAATGTAAAGGCATTTGATGGATCTCAAAGAGCCACTATCGGAGAAATCAACCTCAGCCTACAGATGGGCCCAACCTAGTTTGATGTTGAGTTTCAAGTACTGGATATATCTGCTACCTATAATCTATTGTTGGGATGACCCTGGATACATACCGCTGGGGCAGTGGCTTCTACTCTACATCAGACTGTGAAGTTTTAATGGAACCATTAGGAGGTGATCATCCATGGAGATGGAAGTAATCCCATCTAGACCAATCATAATGTTCTAATCATCGAGAATAGGATGAAGTTAGGTAGAGAAACATACCATCTCATTAAGCATGTCAACGCAATTGAAAAAGACAAATGGTGGAGCAACAAGAAAGAAAGCATACTGCTATGGACAGGGTATGAACCTGGCAAAGGTCTTGGCAAAAACCTCCATGGGATCACCAAACCAGTACAACCGAAGCATCATGGTACAACTTTCGGGCTTGGGTATGAATATACTTGGCACGAATACCAGATTTGGTCGCTGCCATGGCATGGTGCTTATTATCTGCTGGAACAACCGCTACCACATTTGCACCAGACATTTCATCAAGCAGACATGATGTGGGGGTCTGAGGAAGACAAAGTCTTAGCGGGCATGAGGAAGCTGTTTCTGGATGATGAAGAAATAGATTGCAGTGCGATAGTTGAGGGGGAGGAGGAGGAAGACCTTACCATTCAAATCATGGAGAAAGGAGTTGTTCTCACGAATTGGACAACTGTACCATCCCGAGCCCGTCGAGTTCCTGGGTAGCCTGGCCAAATAGCATCAATTACTTTAAAATAGTTTTAAGTATTTAAGACATTTCAGTATTTTGTTTTGAAATAATTGCTCGAGTCATCGAGCCATACTTGTTGTCGTTTTCAATATTTTACTAATGATAGGAGTATGTAATATTCCTAAAAAAGTATGAAGATATCTTTGCATGATCATACGATGATATGACTGGATTGAGCATATCCATAGTGGCTCACAAGCTACCTACCAATCCCATGTGTCCACCGGTAAAGCAGAAGCTCAGAAAGTTCAAGACGGATATGAGAGGAGGTCACCAAGCAAATCAAAGCCAAGGTTCTTAGAGTGGTTGAGTATCCGACTTGGTTGGCCAACATCGTGCCGGTTCCGAAGAAAAATTGTAAAGTTTGAGTGTGTGTTGATTACCGAGATTTAAAGGGCGAGTCCTAAAGATGATTTCTCGTTGCCCAACATACACATACTGATCGACAATTGTGCCAAGCATGAATTCCAATCCTTTGTGGATTGCTTCACGGGGTATCATCAGATCTGGATGGAGGAAGAGGATGCCAAAAAGACAACCTTTATCACACCATGGGGAATGTACTGCTATAAAATGATGCCGTTTGGGTTGAAGAATACTGGAGCTACCTACATGAGAGCCATGGCAACCATTTTCCACGACATGATACACAAGGAAATAGAGGTGTATGTAGACGACGTTATCATCAACTCCAAAAGGAGTACAGGTCACATAGCAGACTTGAAGAGATTCTTTGATCGGCTTCGAAGGTATAATCTGAAACTGAATCCCGCAAAATGTGCCTTCGGGGTCCCTGCTGGAAAGTTGTTAGGATTCATCATCAGCCGCGAAGGGATTGAGTTAGAACCGTCAAAAGTCAAATCTATCCAGGACCTGCCACCTCCAAAGAATAAGAAAGATGTGATGAGCTTTTTAGAGCATCTTACCTACATCAGCCGTTTCATAACACAATCAACTGTAATCTGTGAGTCGATCTTCAAGATGCTGAAGAAAGATGCCGCAACAAGCTGGACTGAAGAATACCAGAAAACCTTCAACAAAATCAAGGAGTATTTATCTAAACCGCCCATTCTGGTCCCACCAGAACCAGGGAGGTCTTTGCTGCTTTATTTGTCCGTATTAGACAGAGCTTTTGGTTGTGTTCTGGGACATCATGATGGGACTGGAAGAAAAGAGCATGCGATATATTATCTGAGCAACAAATTCACGCCTTACAAAGCCCGATACTCTTTAGTGCAACGTACCTACTGTGCTTTGACATGGATAGCCCAAAAGTTGAGGCATTATTTCTGTGCATACACCACATATCTCATATCAAGGATGGACCCGCTAAAATACATCTTCCAGAAAGCTATGCCCACGGGTAAGTTAGCAAAGTGGAAGATATTGCTGAGTGAGTTCGACATCATCTATGTAACTCAGAAGGCAGTTAAAGGGCAAACATTGGCAGATCATTTGGAAGAAAATCCCGTAGACAGGGAATACGAACAATTGAAGACGTATTTTCCCGACAAGGAAGTATCATTTGTAGGAGAAGATATCACCGAAGCATATGATGGTTGGAGAATGTTCTTCGACGGAGCAACAAACTTCAAAGGAGTCAGTATCAGAGTTGTCTTAGTATCAAAGACCGGCCAACATTATCCGGTATCCGTAAAACTCAGGTTTTCGTGCAGCAACAATATGGCATAACATGAGGCTTGCATCTTGGGACTCAGGTTGGCCATTGACTTGAATATTCAGGAGCTGCTGGTGATTGGAGATTCCGATCTTTTGGCGTATTAGGTGCTAGGAGAATAGGCTACGAAGAACACCAAAATATTGCCATATTTGCATTGTGTACAAGAGCTAATCAAGAGATTCACAAAGATAGAATTCAAACATGTTCCGAGGGTTCAGAACGAGTTTGCAAATGCATTGGCCACTTTATCTTCCATGATATAACATCCAGACAAGAACTTCATCGATCCTATCCCAATAGAAATTCTTAAACAACCAGCTTATTGTGCTCATGTTGAAGAAGAAAGTGATGGACATCCATGGTTCCACGACATCAAGGAATACTTGACGAAATGAGAGTATCCGGAGCATGCAACTCATACTTAGAAGCGCACACTCCGAAGGTTAGCCAACCATTTCTTTCAAAGTGGAGGAATTCTGTACAGAAGGATTCCAGACCTAGGATCATTACGGTTTGTCAATGCCAAGGAGGCATCCAGATTGCTCGAGGAAATACATGCCGGAACTTACGGACCACACATGAATGGCTTCGTCGTGGCCAAGAAAATACTAAGAGAAGGATATTTCTGGATGACTATCGAAACAGACTGCATCAAGTATGTCTAGAAGTGTCACCAATGCCAGATACATGCTGATATGATACGAGTACCACCCAATGAACTCAATGCAACAAGTGCAACTTGGCCTTTCTCCGCTTGGGGTATGGATGTCATCGGTCCAATCGAACCCGCTACTTCAAATGGGCATAGGTTCATTCTTATGGCCATAGACTCTTTCACAAAATGGGTTGAAGCCGCATCTTACAAAATTGTGACTAAGAAGGTCGTCACAGACTTTGTTCGGGATCGTATTGTTTGTCGATTCGGAGTGCCAGAGTCAATCATCACAGACAATGCTGCTAATCTCAACAGTGATCTAATGAAGCCCATGTGTGAACCTTTCAAGATCAAGCATAACAATTCCACAACATACAGGCCGCAAATGAATGGAGCTGTAGAAGCCGCCAACAAGAACATCAAGAACATATTGAGGAAGATGGTAGACAATTACAAAGTATGGCATGAGAAGATGCCATTTGCTTTACTTGGGTATCGTCCCACAGTTTGCACATCGACTGGGGCGACTCCCTACCTATTGGTCTATGGTACTGATGCAGTTATTCTTGCCGAAGTGGAGATCCCTTCTTTATGAATTATACAAGAAGCTGAGCTTAGCGATGCAGAATGGGTACAGAGCCAATATGAACAACTAGCTCTTATTGATGGAAAAAGAATGAATGCGGTATGTCTTGGTCAACTCTACCAGAATAGAATCGCAACAGCTTTAAAAAAAAAGGTCAGACCAAGGCAATTCACACCGGGGCAGTTGGTGCTAAAGCGGATCATCCCACATCAAGATGAAGCCAAGGGCAAGTTTTTACCCGACTGGCAAGGTCCCTACATGGTTCATTGAGTACTAACAGGAGGAGCCCTCATACTTGCAGAAATGGATGGAGAGATTTGGCCAAAGCCTATCAACTCAGATGCAGTCAAGAGATACTATGTTTAGGACTGTTTACATTTCTTCACTTGATGTAACTAAACTATGCTTGACCTGATTCCTATTTAAGAGGGGATACGTAGGCAACCCTGAGGGTTCGGTCACATCTTAATAAATCTTCATTTTCCCCATGATCAGAAATTGGGACAGGATTGCAAGTTCATCCAACTTTGTCATATGTGGAACAGCCAAAAGTATTGCATTTAAACTGGGGCAGAATTTTGAGGGGAACCCTCAAAATTCTAAGGCAAGGAGTTTGCAATGTCTCTAAAATGTGTCACAGTCACCGGTTTATCTAAATTATTTGATACCACATACTACTACATTTCAAATAACAGTATTTTTGCATGAAAATTGTTAAATGCATACATATTTTTTGAAATTTTGTTTCTATGACAGCCAAATGTTACCCAGGGTAGCTCAAACAGGATCTCAGGACGAGAGTGAAGGCAAAGCAAGAGTATAGAGCATAAACCAACCATCCCCCGCAAAACTTACGATTTTTCTTTGGATGCTGGCACGATAAGACAACAATATCCGCAGATACATCAAATCACTACCTTCTTGACGACAAGTTACCTAGCGCAAACACCTCCAGTTAAGAAATACTTTACTTTCTCACTGTCGCTCATCGTTTTTTGCATAAGGCTAAGCACTGCCTTTCCCTGCATGTGGCTAAGCATTGTCTCCTCTTCTTGCATGAGGCTAAGCACTGCCTCCCTAATTGCATAAGGCTATGCACTGCCTTTCCCTGCATGAGACTAAGAATTGTCTCCTCTTCGCGTGAGGCTAAGCACTGCCTCCCTAATTGCACAAGTCTTAGCATTGCCTTTACTTTGCATAAGACTAAGCATTGTCTCCCCTTCCTGCATGAGGCTAAGTATTGTCTCCTCTTCTTGCATGAGGCTAAGAACTTCCTCCCTAATTTCATAAGGCTAGGCACTGCCTTTCCCTGCATGAGACTAAGTCATGTCTCCTCTTTGCATGAGGCTAAGCACTGCCTCCCTAATTGCATAAGGCTGAGCACTGCCTTTCCCTGCATAATACTAAGCATTGTCTCCTCTTTTGGTATGAGGCTAAGCATTGCCTCCGTAATTGCATGAGGCTAAGCATTGCCTTTACTTTGCATAAGAATAAATACTATCTCCACAACACTATCTCTTTGTTCACCCAGGGCTAAGCACTGCCCTCATCTCACACAAGACTAATCCTTGTCTTGTCTCGTCCTTGCATATGACCAAGCGTCATATCTTTACATTTCATGGGCTGAAACATCGTCGTCTTGTCCATAGGCATCATAGTCCTAAGTCATCATCCTCAAAACCGGGAGACACCATGCCATGGCCTAAGGATCTCTCAAAATTGCACATCATTATTCAAAGGCGTCATCGTCTGGAGGCACCATCCTCATGGCCCGAGGACACCATTTCATGGCCTGCGAATCCCTTATTATACGCTTCATGGCCCAGGACGTCATGGTCTAAGGATATCATCCTCATCGTCCCAAGACAACCTTCATGGTCCAAAGGGAATTGGCATCACGTTTAAAATAGTATATATACTCTCAAACATCATTATTTAGTTTACAAATCTATACAAGCATTTTCTACACTTTTCAATACTTTTTAGAGCTTCAAAATTTATTTTCTTACATTTAAATTACTTGAATATTTATTAATTACTCCTTCAAATTATTGTGATGATTTAATAACCTAAAATTATTATTTGCACCAATAATACATGTTTGAAATATTTTTACCTCATTTTATATAATTACATTAGTATTTTAAGCTATTTGCACAATCTTGCAATAATAGCCTATATTTTATAATTGTATTGCATTTGTCATTTTATTCAAGGTCAAAATAATATCTTACATTTTTATAATCTTCTACTATTGTTTTGAAGTATTAATTTGCATAAATAGCATTTTTATATTTTATGTAACTATTTTTTATTAAATTGTATTTCCTTAATTTCCTACTTTAAAATCTGGCCCAAAATTGGGATTAATTTTCGGACCATTTAAGGTCCAAATGAACCTCTGGCCCATAGCCTGAGCAAACCAAATGACCCTTTAAAATCCGAGCACAACCCGTTTGTAATGACCCGCCCCACCTTCCTCTCAATCTTGGTCGTTGGTCTCAAATGATCAACGACCCGAATTCCCTTATATCCCCATAACCCTAAACCCTAGAGACAGATCCCCACCTCGCCGCCTCTGTATTCTCTCGTCTCTCCTTCTCCCTCCTTCAGAAACCCTAGCCGTCCCCAATCTTCTCCAAAATCCGAGAAAATCATGGATCCCTTCTGTGATTTATTTACCTTTTACGTGTTACCTCGTTGCTACTTGCAAGACTATGGTGTTACTTAGTACTTGCCTAAACTTGGAAAGTACCACCTCTCAGATTCGAGCCCGTTCAATTTTAATAGCTAAAATCTGGATAATATCTCGTCCATATACACGAAAGAATAGTCGATTTCTCATACCAGTAGATGGATATTCAAGCATTGAACTCGTCTGATGTTTACTACTATATAAATCCCTCCCCATTCCCCTTTGAAACGAACTTTTTATCACCAGACTCACTAGAAATCGAAGCTATTATTCTCATTCTCTTGTTCTATACTTTGGCTCTTGGCCGGCTGAAAGCCAAGGCCACCAGAATTCAATTTTTTCTAACTTTTCTTGGTGCGAGCACTTCCCGGAGTTCATTTGAAGCCCTTGGGAACTCTGATGCTCTAAGATTCTGGGTTCTATTGCTCTTTGTTGACATTCAGAGTACTGTGGACTTTGTTCTTTCTTGTTGTCTATTTATTGAACTGATAACTGGTAAGTCTCTTGGCTTTTACAATACTGTTCTTCTATGTTTATGTCTTGCATATTCACACCTCTGAAATTTCATGACCTAATATGTTTCTAGACCATCTCTGTGTGCAACTTTGTTGGCATTGAACCAGTTTCATGATCTGAACTTCTCTACCATTTGAATTTACCTAAGATTTCCAATTCTGAGACATTGTCATTTGTACATGCTTAACTTCTGAATGATTACCTTCACTGCCTAACATAAGTTTGCTTTCCTATTTTTCCCTGAGTCATTATAATGACTAGTTCATACTTATAATGTACTTAAGACCATCTATTAACTATGATCTGCTCCCATGCTAGTTTTGGCACTTTGTTATGTCTTTGTTTACTTAATCCTATATTCTTTAGTGATTAATTGAGACTTTTAGAGTAACTATGCACTTCCCCTATAAAGTTTGATACTGGTTTGCTTCATGAAGTAAGTTAGCATGTCTGTCATTTGATATTGTGATGGATACTAACATAATTTGGACCCATAGGCTTTATATACTTTAAGTTAGTGCTCTACTTTAGACTTGTTTGGTATTGTGCACCTTTGTATGTTAATCTTGTAATCTCAGAAAACCTGATTCCCCTTCTTCTTACAAATGTTTTTGCCCAATCTGCTAAGTGTTTGAACTTGTGATATCTACTTGCCCTTTGAGTTTTGTATACGGCAAAATTGGAGGGTGAAATTTCTAGTCATTAAGGCACTTCGGAAGATCACCTCGAAGGCTCGAGGCCATGGTCGAGAATCCTTTCTCAAGGGTCGTCGACAGTCGACCCCATGGTAGCATTGATCACGATAGTGGTAGAAGTGGGAGGTCCCCAAGGCACACGCCTAGGGCTGACAAAGTCTGCTGGTCTATTCCGAATCTGAGTCAGGGTTTCATTCAGCTGTCCCATCTCCATATCTTTGTACTTAATGCATTTTGTATTATGTTGGGATTCCCCTCCGATATAAAGGGGATCCTTGTCATTTTTGTACTCTTTGTTGCTTTAGTTGCTCCACTCGAATATACAAAGAACATTCTCTCTGCTTTCTAACATACTTTATTGTTATTATTGCTTTCATTTATTATCTTCATACTTGTTCGTCATTTATTTCTTATCATTGGCCATAAAGAGCCTTTATTAATTTTGATATAATTGTTAGTCACGCCTCGATCGCCCCCGATAGCTCACTATCGGGCCACGAAACCGGCCTCGACGTCTCGGTATCGACAAGCTCGAGGACCCGATTGTTAGCCTCTCGGTTTGATTATCTCCTTATCTTTAGCTCTCATTTTGTCTCTAAACTTCATACACATAGCATCATCTGCTTAACAACTAGCATAAAAATAGATCACATATTTTTAGAGTACCATCAACAAATTTAATTGTTATTACCATTTTCACGGTAAACAGTTTGGCTCCTACCATGGGGCTAAAAATAATAGTGATTATTTTCTTGCTGATTTCATTACACAACGCAAGTTATCTTTCACGCTTTTTTTTGTCCAAAGATCTTTGATTTCAGGTCGTAATGTCTGATTCAGTGAACAACAATATTGAGAACCACAGAGAGAATGGTGTGGCTATTCCAGGTATTGGTGAACCACCACAAAACCTTGGGAACGCACCAGGAACGATTCCGGTGGACGAAGTCTCATGCGATGCTCGACACGTTGAAATAAGCTCCCATACTAATAGGAGCATACACCAAGGCGACCAACAGGAAGCCCAAAAAACCCCAGCTCGAGAAGAACGGGAAGTTACCCTTCATGTTAATTTTGAAATGTTGCAGGCACAACAACTGGCTATTTCTCAACTACAAAGTCACTAGAAAACTCCTAGCACGGTAGCACCGGGTACAGCTCGCCCGGCCGAACAGGTACCGGAGAGATCAAGCAATAATGGGTCGATAGCCGATCCCGTCATGGTAAAAATGCTCAAGGACCTCACCAGAAGGATCGAATTGGGTGAGAAAATGATAGAAGCCAGTGACAAGAAGGTCGAGACTTACAACTCCAGGGTCGACCAAATTCCAGGAGCGTCCCCGATGTTAAAAGGCGTAGACTCAAAGAAGTTCATGCAGAAGTCGTTCCCACAGGAAGCGACCCCAAAACCCATTCCAAAGAAGTTAAGATGTTGAAGCTTCCGAAATACAACGGTACCTCGGACCCCAATGAACACGTTACCGCTTACACCTGTGCAGTAAATGGCAACGACATGAGGGACGACGAGATCATGTCTGTCCTGCTAAAAACATTTGGAGAAACACTCTCTAAAGGGGCGATTATGTAGTATCATAACTTGGCCTTAAACACTATAGACTCATTTGCCATTTTGGAAGATTCCTTCATAAAGGCGCATGTCGGGGCCATTAAGGTGGCCACCAGGAAATTCGACGTCTTCAAAATCAAGCAAAGCGATAACGAGATGCTGCGAGAATTTGTATCTCGCTTTCAAGTGGATAGAATGGAACTACCGCCGGTCTCCGATGACTGGGCGGTACATGCCTTCACTCATGGTCTGAATGAGCAAAGCTTGGTAGCTTTGAAGCACCTAAAAGAGAATCTGGTCGAGTACCCCGCCGTGACTTGGTCGAATGTTCATAAGCGTTACCAATCGAAAATCAGGGTCGAGGACGATCAACTGGGAGCCCCCTCGGGCTCGGTGTATCCAAGCAGGCTCCTGGAAATGTTCCCTGTGCACGATATAGCACCAACACCAATGCCTCCACCCACGAAAGAACCAAAGAATGATCAAACTTCATCTTCGGTCAAGCCCGATTAAACAAAACAGAGGACTATATCGCGTCCTCATCATAAGCGACTGAGATATATCGGACCTCGTAACATCGCCGGCACATCCCATGCTAAGGTATCGCCATCTCCCTTTTTGATTTTATATTTCGCATTAACTCTTATGCAGGAGCCCAATTGAAGCAGTCGAGACACTAATCCAGCTCGAAGACCTTAAGGTTTTAAAACATTCGTTGCACTCTTTTCCTTCGGCCGAGTTTTTTTCCCGAAAAGGGTTTTTACCGGCAAGGTTTTTAACGAGGCAACATCCACATGATACCTAAGGAAGACTCAACAAATATTCAAGGCTTCTTTTGCAATCAACCTCGAACACTGCGGGGCATACCCCCGGAAGGCCATTCATCAGAATAACCAAGAAACGCCCAATGGGGTCCCAATAGGAAAATGATGTACCGGGCCAAACGGTCGAACGAACCGTGTCCGTATAGCCAGGCCCCCAACGGCGAGAACATGTATACATGTACCAAGTAATCGAAGAATACCTTTTGTCAAAGCATTTCACACTCCAAAAGAAACTCAACATCTTCGCAGAACACGATTCCTCCGTCAAAGCATCCCGAACACACATGGACTGGCGTCCATAATTCAACATCTGAACGACCTTCGGGTCGGGACTCCAAACTCATGAGCCCTCAACGAGGCAACATAAAAATCACAAAATGACTTCAAGGCCGAAAGTTTCCCGAATACTCGGGGACCGACGTCAAAATCTCAAAAAATCATATGACGTCAGGGTCGGAATCGCCAAAGTCGTAAGCCCTCAATGAGGCAACACCAAGCTTACTAGTAATTGGCTCCCGAGCCAAGATGCCCTTGTTAACTCGGGGACTGTTGCCAAGCACCATTCATTACAAAAACTCGAGACCATAAGACCTCGAGCGGGGCAGACTCAGTCTCGTAAGACCTACATAAGGCAGCAATAACATCTGTAAGACCTCGAGCAAGGCATGAATCACACTTGTACCAAGTGGCAACATCTGTAAGACCTCGAGCAAGGCATGAATCACGGTTATACCAAGTGGAAACATTTGTAAGACCTCAAGCAAGGCATGAATCACACTTGTACCAAGTGAAAACATCTGTAAGACCTCGAGTAAGGCATGAATCACACTTCTTCCAAGTGGCAACATCTGTAAGACCTCGAGTAAGGCATGAATCACACTTGTACCAAGTGACAACATCTGTAAGACCTCGAGCAACACATGAATCGCACTTGTACCAAGTGGCAACATCTGTAAGACCTCAAGCAAGGAATGAACCATACTTGTACCAAGTATCTAAAAACTGTAAGACCTCCACGACATGAAAATTTTGTAAGACCTTGCTAAAGGCATAAACTCGATCTCAAAGTTTAGGCTATATATCGAACTTGTAAGACCCCTAAAAGGCATACCCTCGATATAGACGCCCAAACTACTTCATTTGGGATAAAAAACGGCTCCGGCCAAGCACAAATGACTACGGTCAAAAGGCTGTACCGGCCAAACTAACGCGACTCGGGGACGCCCGACCGTCGCTATAAAATCAAAGGCCTTCAATTACTTTGAATCTACTTCGAAAAGAACCGGTTAAACAGGCTACCCTCGACATAGGCAAAAGAGCTTCGACCATGTTAGCTCTAAATCACAGGCTTCGAGATACACAACCTCCGAGCTAAACCTTCCGAGGTGCTCGATCATAGCCATAAAACGGCTCATAATCAAGGTTCTTCTCGAACCTTCTAAGATTTAGGTAAAAATTATCGCAAAAAGTCCTTAGCGAAGGAAAAATAAAGCCCACATGAAAGGTCGCTTCGACCCACTGCATGAGAGCCATTGTCGCCAGCACATGCAAATTTGAAAACTTGAGGGTCGAATGAGCTCGAGTCGCAACCTGATTTGGAGAGTGAACCCAAAATAGTTACCTGAAAGTGCCCCAGGGCAAAAAGTATAAGAGCTCAAATGCCAACTTACACTAAAAGGTCACGTCGACCCGAGGCATAAGAGCCATTATCGCCAGCCTAATGAGCCCTAGGGCCGTATCGCGAATCTACAGATTCCTACAAAATCATATACCAGTTCGCCTAGCCAAATTCAAGATAGAAAGAGATACGGAAGAAATAAAGCCGCAGGGGTTTCCTTATACACATACAAAAAATGCAATCTCTATCTACAAACATGTTTTGAAAATACTACATACAGATGGCAAAAATCTACGCTCCCCCTGGGAGCTACGGCCTGCAGGCCTCATCTTCGCTTTCTCCAACATCAAACTGAAGTAACCGAGCATCATGCTCGTCCGCCCTTGCTCGCGCTAACTCTTCCGAGAGAACAAATCCCCTAGCACAGATCTCCTCGAGAGTCTTCCTTCGAGACTTGCAACGAGCATATTCTTTAATCCGCTCTTCATGATCGAGGATCCTTCTTAACTCAGCTTGAGCATCAGTAGCATCCTTTAAGTGGATCGCCATCTCCTGGTCAGCCTTAATTCGGCTCATTACAGCTTCAGCTCGGGCATCAACGATCTCGGCCCTTATCTTCGAAAACTCGGATTCGAGCTTCGCAATCGCGTCCTCTTGAGCCGAAGCATTGTCACAAGCTAAGCGGAGTTGGGCCTCGAGATCTGGAACTTTAGCCAGGGCATCCCTCTCCTCTAAAGCTTGAACCTCCACTAGAGCTCTTAGCTCATCATGTTCACTCTTGGCTTGGTCGGCTTCATCCCGAGACGCTCCAGGGCCTCCGTCCTTTTGTGCAACTGAAATAAATGAAGTATTAGCCTTCGAAGCCAGGAGACAGGGCACATACTCAACCGCGGCGGAAAGTTACATGCTCCTCCAAGAAGCTCTCGTAATTAAAGCTCTCGCTTGCCTCGTACTGCAAGTGTTCCAGCTCGGCTTCCTTTTAATCGAAAAGGAGCCTAAGGTATCTCTGCTCATCTAGAGCTTTCCGCAGCCGGGCTTCACGATGAAGCAGCCCG
The DNA here is from genome assembly GCF_001879085.1 of Nicotiana attenuata. Lineage (NCBI taxonomy): Eukaryota > Viridiplantae > Streptophyta > Magnoliopsida > Solanales > Solanaceae > Nicotiana > Nicotiana attenuata. The sequence goes on from NW_017671599.1 coordinate 193,338, forward strand.
AACTTAATCCTGTCGAAGGCCTGCAAAAGAAAAACCAATAAGAAAGGCAAGGCGCGAAATTCAAAAGGCCTATGTCGAAACTCACCACAAAGTGAAGCCGCTGGGCTTCCTTAAAGGCCGAACGTGCATCCGTTAACCTAGCCCCCTCGGCTCTAAAAGAATTGACTTCGGTCATGACACGGTCGCTCGAAGTAGGCGACCTCGAGTTTCTAGTATCCCCCGAAGCACTATCAATGGAATAAGAAGGCAGTGGCAACGGAGAAACAACCTTTTCAGAACCGGGAACCACGGGCACGGCAAGGTCAGATGATGCTTCCGCTCCAGAACACGGGTCCAGCCTCGCCCTGCTTAGAGAGCCACCACCCTTTAAAGGCATCTCCCGCTTATTGTTGTCGTTCTTTAGCCCGGAGGCTAGCAACCCTTTCCCCTCCTCAAAGGAGCGCGGCCTCGCCTCGGAAGGCTCTCCGATTCCTACAACAACAAGATTAACACGTATAAATGGAAATTGCATCTCCAAATGAAGGAAGGGAATGGAAAAAATAGCACAACACTCACCATGATGTTTTGCTTTCCATCTGCCCCGGGACAAAGCTCGCCACCTGCGCTCGTCACAAGTCGAGTGGGTCGCAAACTTTTGAACCCAATCCGGTATAATGGGAATGTCACCTGGCGCCCATGCAATCACTGTAGAAGAATAAAAGATGGCACGGTCACGATGTTAGCCTTCGCCACAAGCAAAACTGAGAAGATACGGAATGTGCCACTTACTTGTATAATTCTATTCTTCAGGAAATAGCATAAGTTCCACAGGGATAATGTCAGTCGTTCGGACTCGGACGAGTCGACTCATCCACTCTCGATCTCCATCCTCCTCATCATCGATGACGAAGAGCGTGGTCGACCGGAATTACAAGGTAAACAGGCCCCGATGATGAAAGGGACGGTACAACCTGATGAGATGACTAAGCATGAAGTCAAGCCCCGCCTTCTCCGTGAAAAATCTCATCATCAACACTATCCGCCAAAATGACGGATGGATCTGCGCCAAAGTAACCCGATACTTCAAACAGAAATCTAGGACAACCCTATCAAGGGGGGCCCAGTGTGAAGGGATACGTGTACACATTCAAAAATCCAGCGACACGATCCGTGATGCCCTCATCCGGGGAAAGTATTTGCAACACTACTTTCTCCCCCCCACCACAGTCTTTTCTTACTAACCCAAGGTGTTCTTCCCTTATCGAAGAAGCAGTCTACGAGGTATGCTCTTGTTGGTCCTAAATATTGGAAGCGGAATTCTCCCCCCTATGCCGAACAAACACGGACGTAGTAGTCATGGAGGTGCCAAAATCAAAGAACTAGAGCAGGAATTTATGCAAGAACGTTAGTACTGAAGTAGCGGAAAGCTCAACCCTGAAAAGGAAAGGTAACCGCTTAAAATAATGGGATCTCTAAAGGAGCACGATTGACCCAATATACGGAAAGGGCGGCGGCGACCCGCCTGCCTAGAAAGCCGACAACATTATTGCCAATCCCGAGGTGGTACCCGACCTCAAGGATCTCCATCAAGAGAAGTTAGGCTCCAGGTATCCAACAATATTACCGCCAAACCCGAGGTGGTACCCGACCTCGAGGATCCCTTCCAAGAGAAGTTAGGCTCCAGGAAGCTGTCAACATCATCACCAATCCTGAGGTGGTACCCGACCTTAAGGATTTCCACCAAGAAGAAGTTATGCTCCAATAAGCCCACGATATCGTTACAAGTCCCTAGAACCTCGAGGACCCCCGTCAAAAGGGAGTCAGGCTCTAAAGAAATAAGCATTTGAACTCCACCCATATGGGCTTGACGACGAGGTACCATCCAAGTTCTGGTAGAACCTCGTTTGTGATCTACCTACAATGCCTTAGGGCTATCTACGCTAAATTCAAAGAAGGTTTCCGGGTGGCTCAGGTTTGAAAGAACCCCGCTCGAAGACTGCCCTCGAGAGCGTAAAGGCAGACCCTATTCTAGGGATCCCAAACCAATTTCCCTCGAAGAGTATTGCAAGGCCTAAAGACTGTTCTCGAAGGTCTGAAGGTTTGAAGCGTTATCCTCATTCAGCCCGAAGCAAGGGTTCCGACGACCCGAGTATATCGGTCCAATCCGGGTTTGGTCCGAGGAATGGCAAACGGTTCGGCGGGGAGTCGTACTAAACAATCAAAGGTCAGAGAAATACACTACCACTTGGGCTCGATATCGACAACGACCGCTTGGATCACGCATTCTGAGTTTCCGTAAGCACAAATAAAAGGAAAAATAGCAAGCACCAAAGACAAAATTTAAGAAACATCTTAGTATTCATGAACATTCGATTACAAAAGCCCACGAGGGGTCCTTACATATGATTACAAAAGTCCACGAGGGGTACTTACACAGAAGCAAAGAAGCTAAAGGGTACGCGTATAGTAAAAGCCTACGAGCCTAGCCTACTCTTAAAGGTGCTTCCCCGGTAGCAGCATCTTCGAGCATTATCTCCTCGGGCACACATCCTCGACGGTAATATCTTTGATCGTCACCCCCTCCGGGGTTTTATCGCTATCCTCCGGGATGGCATCTTCAAAAGGTAAGACAAAGAGGAGGAAGGTGGTGGAGAAGAGTAATGTGACGCAGAAGAAGAAGAAAAGAATCAAGAAGTGGTTGGGTGAAAATATTTGGCTAGGATGGACCTCACCAGCACTACTGTAACAAAGCCACTTCTTGAGACGTCACACCGGTGCAGGGTGCAATAGTTAATATATAGGTGCCACCTCACTCCATGGTTGGCAAAAGGAGCGAGGTGCCGCACCGGATAATTTGGGGAGGTGAGCAGCGGTGTAGAGTCTGAACACCCCCCTAAGCAGCGGTGTAGAGTCCAAATATCCCCTCGAACCGAGGGAAATCGAGCCCTTACCTCGTCGTCCCGGGCTAACGACGATAAAAACAACAACAATAACAACAACAACAACAACAATAATAGCAGTGAAATGGCGCTATCTCGATCCACTAAAGAAAGCCCGGGAGACAGGCTACGGCATGGCCGACGGAAACACTGCCTTAAAATCTTGAGGCCATCAGCCTCAAACATGGTATACGGCAATGGCTAAGGATGGTAAGAAGAAAAGAACGGATAAATATGGAGAAACACTTGGATGAAAGGTTGATCCTAGGAAGGGCAATAGCGTAACGGACAGCGCCATTATTGCCTTCGAAAGACGTAACGGCAAGCACATTAAATGCGTCTTTGGGAGCTGAACCGGTAACGACATTATAGCTCTGGAAAATGGGAAATCGCAAGGCTTTGAATAATCCTAGAGAAGTGTAACGACGGGACTTTTCGGCTGTCACGGAGACTTGCATCTTAGTATGATGTCATCATAGGGAGTCCAAAGAGTTATATGTCAAAATCATTTCTTATTGCTCCTGTCTAAGAAACGCGGGGACTATCTGTATACGACAAAATTGGAGGGTCCAATTTCTCGTCATTAAGGCACTTCGGAAGATCACCTCGAAGGCTCGAGGCCATGGTCGAGCATCCTTCTTCGAGGGTCGTCGACACTGAACCCCATGGTAGCATTGATCACGATACTGGTAGAAGTGGGAGATCCCCAAAGCACACGCCTAAGGCCGACAAAGTTTGCTGGTCTATTCCAAATCCGAGTCAGGGTGTCATTCAGTTGTCCCATCTCCATATCTTTGTACTTAATGCATTTTGTATTATGATTGGATTCGCCTCCTATACAATGGGGATCCTTGTCATTTTTGTACTCTCTGTTGCTTCAGTTGCTCCACTCCAATATACAAAGAACATTCTCTCTGCTTTCTAACATACTTTATTGTTATTATTGCTTTCATTTATTATCTTCATACTTGTTCGTCATTTATTGCTTATCATTGGCCATAAAGAGCCTTCATTAATTTCGTTATAACTATTAGTCACGCCCCGATCGCCCCCGATAGCTCACTATTGGGCAACGGAACCGACCTTGAGGTCTCTGTATTGACAAGCTCGAGGCCCCGATTGATAGCCTCTCGGTTTGATTATGGCCTTATCGTTAGCTCTCATTTCGTCTCTAAACTTCATACACATAACATCATCTGCTTAACAACTAGCATAAAAATAGATCATGTATTTTTAGAGTCCCATCAACAAATTTAATTGTTATTACCATTTTCACGGTAAACACTCCCGGACTCTACGCACCACCCCTAGCTGCACCACGCCCTGTTGGAGCTGGAATGCCTCGAGCTGGAGGGGGTGTTGAAGATGCAGCAGCTGCAGGACTGGATGGCTGAGCTGAGCTCCTGCCGCACCCTGGCGAGATACACAACACTCCCTCTGGATATGGCCTCTCATCCCGCACCCATAATATATAGGCAGGTCCAAGTAGAAAATCCCTAAATAGATCCTCCCACACTTGGGGCATGGGGGCCTCCGCTGCTACTGGGATCTCCTTCCTGATCGGCCCTACCGGTGGGGTCCCATGCTGCCCTGATCGGGCCTGAAATGACTAGCCTGATGCTGGCTTTGCCCTGCTGGCGGTGCACTACTGAAGACTGAGCATACGACTGAGATGGCCCTGACGATCATTGCCGAAAGACTGACCTTCCCCCACGAAATAAATCACCAGGATGGCTCGCGGATCGGGCCTTGCTACTACCCTCTCTCTCTATCCTGTTCCTCAACTTGCCGATCTCTGTAGCTTGGGAGAACACTACCATCTTTCCATAGTTCATATCAGAGATTAAAGTAGCTATGGCACCCTCATTAATAACCAAAGGGCTAAGGCCCTGCACAAATCCACGCACTCAGGCCTCCATGGTGGGCATCATGTGAATAGCATATTTTGACAGGCATGCAAACTCCATGTGATACTCCCATACACTCCTACTACCGTGTTTGAGGTTCTCAAATTCTGTGGAACGAGCTGCCTTAGATTCAACAGGCAGGAAACGGTCTATAAAAGCATCCGCAAACTCACTCCACTTCGTCTGAGGGGTCCCCTCATCACGGGAATCCTCGCACATCTCAAACCATGAATATTCCACCCCTTTCAAGAGGTAGACGGCTAACTCCACTCCCTCCATCTTAGTAGCGCGCATAACTCGGAGAGCTCCCCTAAGATATCCATCAGAAATACCAGAACCGGAGGCTGGGGCTGGTGGAATAGGAATATCAGGGGGAGGGATCGTTCCACCCTCAGTAGATATAGGGGTTGTGGCAGTCTGCTCTGGTGCAGAAGAATCCAGTAGCATAATAGTCGGGGGAGTACCCTCCCCCGCATACTCAAGTAGGGGATCAACAGCCACTCCTGGGGTGGCATTGGCTTCTTGGCCAATTCTTGCTTTCTTCTTAGGTGCCATTTACTTAAAGTTAGAACGATGCACGAGTTAGAGGAGAACATTTCCAAATTTAGTATTATCGCAAGATATAGATCCACAAAGAAGGGTATTATTCCTAAAAGTCCATGTAGCCCCCTAATTAGAGATGTGGTTGACAACACACCGATAAGAAGGGCTCTACTAGACACGGCTGATCGTTGCCGACTCAACACTACATTAAGGTAGGAAGAGCGGGTTGCAACAGCTTTTACCCGATAGTGGATCAGGATCGATTTTCCACAGGGAGCTAGAGGGGGAGTTGTATTATCTGCTTAGTCTAGAATTGTGGTTGTGCTTCTAATATCACTTCTAACATTTTTGGATTTGATTTTCATATCTTCTACTTTAAGACTAATATTTGAAGCTAAATTATGCTATGGAGATATTGCTAAGTTGTAATTAATATAGAGAAAGGCACTAGGGTCGTTGCATTACCTAGGTGGCTAACCAACGGTTAGATGATACTAAGGATAAGTTGATATATTTGGGGCTTATGCTATAACCGTTGCACAATTTTACCCACTCTAACACCTCTCGGTAGAGAGAATGATTTTTCCCAATTGACTCTCTCGAGACCAATTGGGTAGGCCAATTAGACCAAGCAACTAGGGTTCAAGTAGGGTGATTACTCTCTCGAGATTCAACCCGTTAATTGGGAACCATTTCTTATGGGTCCATTCCAATTCCTTGTTGGGTCAATGTTGGGTTCATGGACTCTCTTTCTCAAGAAGAGTTAAACCCACAAAGCTAGAATCAGTGTTTGCAACAACCAATTCTTAATTAAAACCTAAAATTAACCCAAATAGCAAACACCCAATATCATCCTAACCTTAGATGGCAACACCCATCAATTACCCACACTAGGGTTGAGCCACAACCCTAGCTAATGGGTTTAGCTAGACATAATTAAAGAAGAAACAAAAGAATTAGAAGAAGAATTAAACATAATAATTAATTACTGATGAGAAACTACAAGAATCTATTGAGAAATTAATGCTAAAATGCCAAAATAGGCTAAAACATCAGTTCTCACGAGCGCAACTTGATATCTCATACAAAAACTTGACCTAAAAATGGAAAAAGGATCTATTTGTAGTGGCTGAAAAACTTGGACAAAAATACCCCTGCGGGGTCAGCGCGGACTGCGCAAAAAGGTAGCGCGGTCGCGTCAGCTCTTTGGACTCCTAAATCTCGTCTCTGAAGTTGGGGAACGTAGATCGCGCAAAAATGTAGCGCGGCCGCGTGGCTTGACTTTGCCAAATCACCAGCTCTCTGATTCTCATCCACGCGGACCGCGCTGATATGTAGCGCGGCCGCGTGGGCTTTTAGCTTGCACTTGTGGGTTTCTGAACCTTACTGGCGCGGACTGCGCAGCAATGGAGCGTGTCTGCATGGCTTGCAACAGCAATTACCCATTCTCTGAATCTCCTAGCGCGAACGCGTGGCATATCAGTGCGGTCCGCGCTAGGTCTTCCTGTTCCTCAACTTCACTTGGCCTTTGACACTTGAGCAGATTTCACTCCGTTCTGAGCCGATCTTTGACATTTGTCACCTTGTCTCTCAAACTTGCAATCAAGCACAACTTGTAAGCATTTTAGGACTATTTTGTAGCAATTTGTACAAAAGCAATAGCAAGTAGGGGTATAAATCATGGTAAAATCCTAACTTATCAACTCCCCCAAACTTAAACCTTTGGTTGTCCTCAAGCAAACAAAATAAAACCCACCCCATAAAGGAACATCCAAGTGATTCCAGCTACCCTAAAGTAACATCAACAAGCTTCAATTGGGACTATCAATTGCCCTCAATACGAATGCATCATTAACACATTTTAAACTTTGAAAACTATGGATCAAGTGTGACACAAGAGCATCAAGGGTTGACACATTTCATCAAAGAGCTTATCTCAATTACTTTGGTCATTGTGGAACCCAAACTCACACATCTTCAGCTCTCCCTAAGCGAACCTCACCTTTTAGAGTATTGACACACAAACCGAGGTTGATGGATTTACACTCATCTCTCAAAAAAAAGGTCTCAAGTCCGGCTCTAGGTACCATGTGCTTGCCCCTTATGTAAGTATCCACTAATGTAGGTTTCCTTCAATTCAAGATCATATAGGGCTTTTGTGGAGTCATTGTGAAGGCTTTTGAGTAAGGATAGGACATGTTTTAGTTCAAACGGGTTCAATCTTCCCTTAAACATTTCCTTTGATTCACTTTGGCACACTTTCGTGACTCATTTGAGCATTTCACTTCTTTTCAAGGGGTTAGAGGGACACATTGTCACTCTTTCTTATCCAATTCAAAACATTTCTCCTTTTCTACTTTTTCCACACCTTTTTCTTTTCACTTTTGTTTCCTTTGATTCCCCTTTTTATTCTTGTTCACTTTGAACTTTCTTTTTGTATTTTTTTGTTTTTTTCATTGCCTTCCCTTTTTCTTTTGCTCTTGTACCTTTCTACCACTTTATTTCCTTTCTCGTCTCCCCCCCAAACTTAGACAATCGCCATTACTCAAGGGAAGATTTGGGTGCCAAGAGAGGGTAATCATTTAGAACGGGTATAGGCTTGTAGCAATTGTTCTTAAAAGAAAAAGGTTTAAGGCTCAAAAGGGTTAACTAGGGATCATCTTTTTGGTAGGCTGTGGATTTGTTCAGCTTAACATTTGGATCAAGGAGAGCCTATAATCACTTCTGAAGTCTAATTTCACCTAGGATTTTGCCTCAACAAACATTCAGGGCATGTTCTAGACCATTGGCTCGGGACTTGGACTCACAATTCAATTTCTCACCACACATGCTAGGGGATTGCTAAAGACATCAAGTCGAGGGCCCACAACGACCTCACTTATGATTCAAGCGCACAATGGTTCAAGCAGACCACATGATGATTGTTTGGTCAACACAAGAGTCTCAAGGCCATGACTTTTACCATACCCTAAACACAACATTATGTCTTTGACCATGGGATCAAAGGAAAATGTGTTAGGCCCAAGTGAAGCTTTGCCTGAGGTACCCTTAACTACGAAATATCAAAAGACAAAAGAAAAATCAAAGAAACAGACTCAAACCCTTAAGAAGGTAGTCACTCCATCTATCATCGGGAAGAGCCACCCGGTTCACACTATACTCTACCCTTGGAAAGAACCGTGGCATTAAGAAAACCAAGGGCTTATTGAAAACGCCAAAACTACGAGCCTATCTACTAAGCTAAAAACAAAAATTTTTGCGAAAATAGAAAAATCGAATGAATATGTACAATAGGGGAGTAGAATATACAATGAGGGATGAAGATATACCAAAACTACTTTATATACAGACCAAAAGAGAATAAAAAGTACGAGAAAAGTAGTTAAAACGTGAAGTTATATACAGACCAACTAGAAAATCAAAGCAACAAAACATAAAATAAGAATCCAATAGGTACAGTCATCCAGATAATCCAAAAAGTAGGGCGCACCCCCACGAATAAGAGCTGGCATTGTCCCCAATGCCAACTACACAAATAAGCACAAAATAAGATCAAAGGATATAGAAGGGCTTCCTAAGCCTGATTAGTCTGCATGGGCTCCTCAGTGGTCCCCTGGTCCTCTGTATGGGCGGGAACCTCAGACTGGCTCCCGGCTGTTTAACCATGATCTGCAAAAACACACATCTAACATTGTTAGTTTAAGCACATGCAGTGAAATAGATGAATAACACACGAGGATGACTCAGTTAATTGCATGAAACAGAAACAGGGCACAACAGAACATAGGAGCGCGGACCGCGCAAAACAGTCACGCGGTCGCGCTTAGCATATGCCTCCAATAACACCTCTCTGAATCTCCCCAACGCTGTCCGCACTGATATGGACCGCGGCCGCATTTGGCCAGCGCGGACCGCGCAAAAATGCGATGCGGCCGCGCTAGTAAAAGGTTAGGCTCACAGAAAAACCTACGTGGACCGCGCAAAAATATCACGCGTCCGCGTTCACTATGGTCAGGGATTGAGTTAGGGTTTGATAATTTTGTCCATTTTTGTTCAAGATTTTGTGTCCTAGTTGTCCCTACTCAATTATCCATATAGAAAGTCATGCTCAACAGTCAAAACTAACAAGAAAACTACCCTAATCATTAACCTAAGAAAATAGGAAGAAAGAAGAAGTTACACTACTGGGAAACAATTAATTAATTAATGATACTTGTAAGAAATGTTACCAGGACTATGAAGAATCAAGCACTTGATGCAAACACACAAGATAGGGCTCAGGATTTCAAAGTGCGAAAAGGGTAAAGTGAGGCCTTGGGTCTCTATTCATAGAAGACTATGGGGCCCCGTACCTACCTACCAGCGCGGCCGCGCAAAAGTGGCCGCGGACCGCGCTGGGTTTGTGTCAAGCAGCATTCAAACAAGTTGCCCACGCGTACCGCACTATTATGCAACGCGGCCGCGTGGGAAACTTCAGAGAGCCTGCGATATTGGTCCTGCCAGCGCGGACCGCAGCGCTGGTAACTTCAGAGACTTAGATACCCTTGCACATGCTAGCACGGACCACACTGATATGTAGCGCGGCCGCGTTGGCAAACTTCAGAGACCTGTTACTTTGTACTTTTATTTTGCACTGCTTCAACATTATCCCTGCAACATCTCACAAACCATTAGCTCAAAAATCCTAGTCTACAAAGAAAATCAAAGAAATAGAAAAAGACATGGGTTGCCTCCCATGAAGCGCCTGATTTAACGTCGCGGCACGACGCATGTTACCATCTCATCATTTCAAATGAAGGAGTGCCACCACATGGCTGTCATCAAACTTCCCCAAGTAATGCTTCACACGATGTCCATTGACCCGGAATACTTCACCATCCTTGTTTTTGAGATCAAGAGCACCAAAAGGAGTCACAAATACACTTCAAAAGGGCCACTCCACTTTGACTTAAGCTTTCCGGGAAATAAACTCAACTGGGAGTTGAAAAGAAGAACCATATCTCCAACCTTGAATTCCTTTCCCCGAGCATATTTTTCATGAAGGTACTTCATATTGTCCTTATACAAAGACGAGCTGGAGTAGGCATGAAATCTAAACTCATCAAGCTCATCTAATTGCTCAACCCGGAGATTTGCGGCAACATCCCATTCCAAGTTCAACTTTCTTAAAGCCCAAAAAGCCTTGTGTTCCAATTCCACAAGATGACAAGCTTTACCAAACACCAACCAATACGGAGACATACCAATTGGGTCTTGTAAGCCGTCCGATAAGCCCAAAGAGCATCATCCAATTTCTTCGACCAATCGGTCCTATTAGCATTTACCGTGTTGGACAAGATACTCTTTATTTCTCGGTTGGACACTTCCACTTGACCATTGGCTTGAGGATGATAGGGAGTGGTCACTTTGTGAGTTACACCATACTTAGCAAGCAATGAATCGAAAGCCTTGTTGCAAAAGTGAGAGCCCCCATCACTAATGGTAGCACGAGGGGTACCAAACCTTGTGAAGATACTCTTTTTTCAAGAATGCTACTACACTTCGGGCTTCATTGTTGGGTAAAGCTACGGCTTCCACCCACTTTGAGAGATAATCCACCGCCATGAGAATATAAGTGTTCCCACAAGAACTCACGAACAGACCCATGAAATCGATGCCCCAAACATCGAAAATATCCACCTCGAGAATCGTGTTGAGAGGCATCTCATCCCTTTTTGAAATTCTGCCAGCCCTTTGGCATGCATCACATCTCTTCACCAAATTACTAGCATCTTTAAACAAAGTTTGCCAATAGAAACCGCAACTCAAAATCTTTGAAGCCGTCCTCACCCCTCCGTGATGGCAACCATAGGGGGATGAGTGACAAGCCTCCAATATGCTCAACTGTTCACCTTCCGGGACACATCTTCTCATTACTCCATCTGTGCAAATTTTGAACAAGTACGGATCATCCCAATAAAAATCCAAACTCTCCCGTTTGAGTTTCTTCTTTTGGTTGGAAGATAGCTCAGACGGGGCAGTTCCAGTCACAATGAAGTTGGCGATGTCCGCGAACCATGGAATGTCACTCATTGACACTGAGAGAAGTTGCTCGTCGGGGAATGCATCATTTATCACGAGACCGTCACATGGCCTCCCTTCTTCCTCTAGCCGGGACAAATGGTCCGCAACTTGGTTCTCACTTCTCTTCCGATCCACTATCTCTAAGTCAAATTCCTGAAGTAGCAACACCCATCTCATCAATCTTGCTTTGGAATCCTTTTTTGTCATTAGATATCGAAGGGCTGCATTGTCCGTGTGCACAATCACCTTGGCCCCGATAAGATAGGGCCGAAATTTCTCCATGGCAAATACAATGGCCAATAGCTCCTTTTCCGTCACCGTGTAGTTCCGTTGAGCCTCATTCATAGTCTACTTGCATAATAAATGGGATGGAACATTTTGTTAACCCGTTGACCCAACACCGCCCCCAATGCAACATCACTAGCATCACACATCAATTAAAAGGGAAAACTCCAATTAGGCGCGGTTATGATACGAGTAGTGGTCAACTTGTGTTTTAAGAGCTCAAAAACCTCCATGCATTTTTCATCAAAAATGAAATTGGCCTCTTTCTCTAGTAGCTTGCACAATGGATTCACAACCCTCGAGAAGTCTTTGATAAACCGCCGGTAGGACCCGGCATGACCAAGAAAACTCCTCACCCCATTGACAAAAGTAGGGGGAGGGAGTCTAGAAATCACCTTAATTTTTTCCTTACCAACCTCAATCCCATTTTTTGAAATCTTGTGGCCCAGCACTACACCTTCTTCCACCATAAAATGGCATTTCTCCCAATTGAGAACTAGGTTAGTTTCTTCACAGCGAGCCAAAACTCTATCCAGATTCACAAAACATGCATCAAAAGAGTCACCAACCACACTAAAGTCGTCCATAAAGACCTCCAATATGTCTTCCACCATATCGTTGAAAATAGCCATCATGCATCGTTGGAAGGTCGCCGGAGCATTGCACAATCCGAACGACATCCGGGAGAAAGAAAATGTTCCATAGGGGCATGTAAAAGTAGTCTTCTCTTGGTCTTCTGGGGCTATTAGAATTTGATTGTAGCCCGAGTACCCATCCAAGAAACAATAGAATGCTCTCCCCGCGAGATGATCAAGCATTTGGTCGAGGAATGGCAATGGAAAATGATCCTTGCGGGTCACCTTGTTGAGCTTCCGGTAGTCCATACAAACTTGCCACCCGGTAATGGTTCGAGTGGGAATAAGCTCATTGTTGTCATTGGGCACCACCGTCATCCCTCCTTTCTTTGGCACACATTGGACTGGAGAAGTCCACGAACAATCAGAGATTAGATAAACCACACCGGCGTTAAGCCACTTGATAACCTCTTTCTTTACCACTTCTTGCATTGCCTCGTTAAGTCTCCTTTGATGTCCACGAGATGGCCTTGCATCCTCCTCCAAGATGATCTTATGCATGCAAAATGCGGGGCTTATTCCCCTAATGTCCGCCAAAGTCCATCCTATTGCCCTTTTCCGCTTTTGAAGCACCTCCAAAGTGGCCTCAACCTGCAAGTTAGTAAGGCAAGAAGAAAGAGTAACTGGAAAAGTAGAATTAGAGCCCAAGAATTCATACCTGAGGTGTGGAGGAAGTGGTTTCAACTCCAACACCGGTGGTTCCTCAATGGATGGTTTAGTTGGTGGAGTTTTGCGGTATTCAAGATCCAAAGATAGCTCCTTAGGCTCATATGAATATGAACCCATACCATGCAATGCATTCACGCACTCCACCCTGCTAGCATCATCTTCCATATCCATGCCAAGAAGTACGGCCTCAAGGGGGTCTTCAACATTCATCATGGAACTTGTGTCATCCACTATCACAAATGTGACAATGTCTACAAGTGAACATACTTCCGTGCTGTTGGGTTGCCTCATTGATTTGCAAACATGAAATACCACCTTTTCATCACCCACTCGAAATGTCAATTCACCAGCTTCAACATCAACCAAAGCCTTCCCCGTAGCTAGGAAAAGGTCTCCCAAGAATAATAGGCACTTCGAAATCCACTTCACAGTCCAATATGACAAAGTCGGCCGGCAATATGAATTTGTCCACCCGGAAAAGCACATCGTCAATTATTCCCAACGGCCTCTTCATCGACCGGTCCGCCATTTGAAGTCTCATTGAGGTTGGCCTAGGTTGCCCAATTCCCAAAGTCTTGAAGACGGAGTACGACATCAAATTAATGCTAGCCCCCAAGTCACATAGGGCCTTAGCAAACTCCGCACTCCCGATAGTGCAAGGAATAGTGAAAGCTCCAGGGTCTTCAAGTTTCGGCTCCATAGAATGCACAATCGCACTAACTTGGTGCGTCATCTTTATTGTTTCACACTCCATACAACGCTTCTTGGTGACTAAATCCTTCACGAACTTTGCGTAACCAGGCATTTGTTCAAGTGCCTCCACTAAAGGAACATTAATTGTGAGGCTTTTCATCATGTCTATGAATTTCTTGAACTGATTGTCATTCTTTTGCTTTGCTAACCGCTGAGGATAAGTTGGAGGTGGTCTAGGCAAGGGTGCCTTGGCTTTTGGCACCACCGGTTCCGGAATATCAATTATGTGTTCCCTAGACGGGTTCACGGCCTCTTGAGTTTCCACCTCAGATCATCAATATCTATCCTCACTTCCTTGTTCACATTTGTCTCAACTACAACTTCATCAATCAAAGTATCCACAGCTTCTTGGAGCTCAATATCATTATTCACCACTTGATTTTCATTTGAGGCTTGCACATAACCGCCTCTTCCGCTTCTAGTTGTAACTGCCATCACATGATTGTTACCTCCCTTCGGGTTCACTAACATGTCACTTGGTAGCGCACCCTTAGGTCGGGTATTTAAAGCTTGAGAAATTTTTCCTATTTGCACCTTTAGGTTCCGGATGAATGTGTTATGTGAAGCCAATTGTGCGTCAGAATCTTGGTTCTTTTTCATCATCTGCTCGAACATCATCTCTATCCGTCCCATATCACTCCCGGAAGAACTAGACCCTTGCGACTGAAAGGGGGGTAGATTGTTTGGTTGTTGGAACATAGGGAGCCTTTGAAAGCCTTGCCCCCTACCACCATTATTCCACCCTCCTTGATTGCTATTGTTGTTGCTCCAATTGTTGTTTTTCCCGTTCCAATTGCCTTGGTTGTTACCTTGATTACCCCAATTGTTGTTCTAATTGTTATTGTTCCAATTGTTACCACCTTGTTGTTGATTATTGTTATTCCAATTTCCGCCACCTTGTTGATTGTCCCAATTGCCTTGGGGTCGCCAATGGTATTGTCAAATTGCTTACCATTACCTTGAGGTTGTTGTTGCCCTCTTTGCCTCGTTTTTAGCATAGAAACATTCTCCATTGCATTGACTTGGCGCGGATTTTGTACTTGTTGCAATTGCGCCTTCGGCAACTGATTCATTGTTGTTGTAAGTTCGGCAATAGCTTGGCCATGGTCATTCAACTCCTTGTGCAAATGGATGACCGTGGGGTCACCTTGGGGTACATACGCTCGGCTTTGCCATGCCGAAGAGGTGTCGGCCATTTCATTAAGTACATCACATGCCTCTCGGTAAGAAAGTTTCATAAAGTTCCCACCGGCCAATTGGTTCACAATGCACTGATTCGTGGTGTTGATGCCCCCATAGAAAGTCTACTGGATCATCGCCTCAGTCATGTCGTTGTTAGGGCACTCCTTCATCATTGTTCTTTATCGTTCCCATATTTCGTGCAAAGGTTTCGTTGGCATTTGTTTGAAAGCTAGAATCTCATCCCGAAGAGCTGCCATATGACTTGGAGAAAAGAACATGGCAATATATTTGTCCGCCAATTCATCCCATGTGTGAATAGAATGATCTGGAAGCCTTTCTAACCAGTCCAACGCTTTACCCCGAAGAGAGAACGGGAAAAGCCTCAATCTCAACGCATCCTCGGACACGTTTGTTTGTTTGCTGCCCCAGCAAGTATCTACGAACCCCTTCAACTGCTTGTATGCATTTTGGTCGGAGGCGCCCGTAAAATACCCTCTTTGCTCGAGCAAGGTCAACGTAACATTTGTGATTTGAAAGTTCCCCGCCCGGATTCGGGGAGGAACAATGGAACTCGTGTACCCTTGATTTGGAAGAACTCTTGGGACTACTCTTGGCGGTGGCGGAGGTGGGTCTAGAATAGGATTGTTGTCATTTGCGTTGGCCGGATGGCCTCTACGTGGAACTTGAGGTGGTTGAACCTCTTCGGGCTCAAGATCATCTACCTCCTCCCCCGCATTCACGTTGCCAAGAGGGTCGTTTGCATTGAGAGCCATAGTACCTAAATGATCGACACGAACAGAATTAGTAAACAAGAAGGAAAGAGAAGCAAAACACAAAACTAACTAAACCAATAGTTAACACCGTAAGCTCCCCGGCAACGGCGCCAAAAAGTTGATCGCTGCCGACTCAACACTACACTAAGGTAGGCGGAGCGGGTTGCAACAGCTTTTACCCAATAGTGGATCGGGATCGATTTTCCACAGGGAGCTAGAGGGGGAGTTGTATTATCTGCTTAGTCTAGAATTGTGGTTGTGCTTCTAATATCACTTCTAACATTTTTGGATTTGATTTTCATATCTTCTACTTTAAGACTAATATTTGAAGCTAAATTATGCTATGGAGATATTGCTAAGTTGTAATTAATATAGAGAAAGGCACTAGGGTCGTGGCATTACCTAGGTGGCTAACCAACTGTTAGATGATACTAAGGATAAGTTGATATATTTGGGGCTTATGCTATAACCGTTGCACAATTTTACCCACTCTAACACCTCTCGGTAGAGAGAATGATTTTTCCCAATTGACTCTCTCGAGACCAATTGGGTAGGCCAATTAGACCAAGCAACTAGGGTTCAAGTAGGGTGATTACTCTCTCGAGATTTAACCCGTTAATTGGGACTACCATTTCTTATGGGTCCATCCCAATTCCTTGTTGGGTCAATTTTGGGGTCATGGACTCTCTTTCTCAAGAAGAGTTAAACCCACAAAGCTAGAATCAGTGTTTGCAACCACCAATTCTTAATTAAAACCTAAAATTAACCCAAATAGAAAACACCCAATATCATCCTAACCTTGGATGGCAACACCCATCAATTACCCACACTAGGGTTGAGCCACAACCCTAGCTAATGGGTTTAGCTAGACATAATTAAAGAAGAAATAGAAGAATCAGAAGAAGAATTAAACATAATAATTAATTACTGATGAGAAACTACAAGAATCTATTGAGAAATTAATGCTAAAATGCCAAAATAGGCTAAAACTTCAGTTCACGAGCGCAGCTTGATATCTCATACAAAAACTTGACCTAAAAATGGAAAAAGGATCTATTTATAGTGGCTGAAAAACTTGGACAAAAATACCTCTGCGAGGTCAGCGCGGACCGCACAAAAAGGTAGCGCGGTCGCGTCAGCTCTTTGGACTCCTAAATCTTGTCTCTGAAGTTGGGGGAACGCGGACCGCGCAGAAATGTAGCGCGGCCGCGTGGCTTGACTTGGCCAAATCACCGGCTCTCAGATTCTCATCCACACAGACCGCACTAATATGTAGCACGGCCGCGTGGGCTTTTAGCTTGCACTTGTGGGTTTCGGAACCTTACTGGCGCAGACCGCGTAGCAATGGAGCACGGCCGCGTGGCTTGCAACAACAATTACCCATTCTCTGAATCTCCTAGCGCGGCCGCGTGGCATATCAGTGCGGTCCGCGCTAGGTCTTCCTGTTCCTCAACTTCACTTGGCCTTTGACACTTGAGCAGATTTTACAACGTTCTGAGCCGATCTTTGACATTTGTCACCTTGTCGCTCAAACCTGCAATCAAGCACAACTTGTAAGCATTTTAGGACTATTTTGTAGCGATTTGTACAAAAGCAATAGCAAGTAGGGGTATAAATCATGGTAAAATCCTAACTTATCAACGGCTCAAAGACACCCTAGGACACTTTAAGACCATAGGCTCTGATACCAAGTTTGTCACACCCTAACCTCGAGGAGCGCGACCGGCGCTCAACCGAGTGAACCCGGTCGAGCAAGTCCATTGGACACTTTCTACCCAACTAACCTATGAGCAAGAGAAGATGTACTTTCACTAATTAGACAGTAGGAGGTCATATATATATGCACATTACTATGCCATTTCATTAGTTACATAACTATTAGGTTCCCAAAATACATATACTTTATGATCTAGTGGAACACAAGTCCAAAACACAACAGATAGTCTGTTGACTTTCCCAATACCCCTGTACAACCCACACAATGTCTACGGAGCCTCTAAGTAGATACAAAAGGAAGTGCTACGAAAGTGCTGGCAGCAAGGACCCGGCTATACCTCAAAACGTGGAAATCATATAAGCAAAAGATGCATTACATGCCCCGGGATGAAATGGGGCTTACCAAGACTGCTGGGAAGGTGAAGGCAAAGCACAGCTAGCTGCGATCAACTGTCGGCTATAGAACCACCTACATCCATTAAAAGATGTAGCGCCCCCGGCAAAAGGGACGTTAGTACTGTCGAATAGTGCTAGTATACAAAGCTAAAACACCATCTTAATAGAATGAACAATTAAACATAGAGGAAACAGTCATGATGTACAAGAAGACCTTTCAAACTACAAAAAACATCAAATAAGGATTACAAAGTCTCCGATTAAATTCCCATCTTATTAAGTTGATAACCTCAGTGCCATGTGCCACAATCCACAATACCACTGTGTTCCTACATGGAGTCCGATCTCGACCCAATCGGCTAGGTCATCCAAATCCACAATTCCAAATCTATCATTTCAAGCATTGTCACCGCCATGTGTGCAGCATGGCGTCCAATCACGGCCCGATCGGCTAGGCCATCTCCCTTGAGACATCAACCAAATCCACAATTTCATATTTCAATACATTGGCACGAGTTGCTTTACTTATTAAGTCATTCTTGGAACTTGGCCGCATTTCATAATTCAAGTTTCCCTTTTTACATATTCAATAACATTATCACCAGCAACAATAAGGCCTATCATGTAAGGTATTTTCACACACCAGGGAAATGCATGGAAATTACAAGCACATAAAGGCTTTTTCATACAAATTGGCAAAACAATCTTTATTCAACTTCTTTGGCATGAATTCTTAGCCTTTATCAATACATATTCCACATTTGTAAACATATTCAAAAAGGAAACTATGGCATAACAAGCATTTAGTACAAATATTGCCCACATATCATTCCACAAGACACATTTGGGATAGGCAATTCTAGTATGATCAATTTAGGGACTTACACCAATTACACGAACACTAGGGGATTTCGATTCCAATAAGAAAGAGGTTTAGCCATACATACCTCAATAGAGCCTCTTAAAACTTTAAGATGTTCCGGAATTAGCAACCTCAATCTATTTTAGCAATATAGCAAAATTGAACCCAGAATCAAGAGAATGACCATAATTTCTAGCCTACTAGAGCATTCTATCAAACACTATGTGTGTAGTAAGGTTTTAGGGCCCTTTTTATGAAATATTCTACCATCCCTCGACCCATTCCGAGCTCACAACCTCCCCACATTCTTTAAGAACACATGCATGTAAGATATCCACCCCTACACCCAAGATTTGCCTTTCCAATTATCCTCTTTTTACTAAATTTTCGAAACTAAGAGTTAGGGCATAGATTCTTACCAGTGTTATGAGAACCTTCTAGATAATCCTCAAGGATTTAGCAAGAATTGATGGGGTAGCTTGATGAAGATCACCCTCTCACTCTAAGACCCTTTTCTCTCACTCTAAGATGCTAGAAACAGGCATAAAATATGCTATAACATATGTTTTAATGATATGGGGTCAGGTTCATGGTTGTCACACCCCAAAAACCAAGGAGCACAACCGGCGCTCAACCGAGTAAACCCGACTGAGCAAGCCTGTTAGGTTTCATTCTACCAAAACTAATTCATGAATAAGTAGGAGAAGGACTCCATTAACCATACTTAGTAAGTATTTCATTAACAACTTCCCTTTCATTTCCATTAGCAGCTTAAATCATAATTGTCAAAATATTACAAGTTTTATAAATCTTTGCCAAACATCAATATTTCTACTTTAATTCCAATACCCGACACTACCCACAACCTGTCTACGGAGCGTCTAAACACAACTGAAGAGTAATGTAATATGGAAATACCGGTAACAAGGCTCTGGCTATACCTCAAATACAAAGTACATGATGAACAGATGAAACAGGACCCCGAAATGAAGTAGGGCTCACCATGTCAGCTGAAAGGATGATGCGGCACTAGCTGCGACCAACACTACCTGCTATAGAAACACCTACATCCATTTAAAGATGTAGCGCCCCCGGCAAAAGGGACGTTAGTGCCATCGAATAGCACTAGTATGTATAACTAAACACCATCTAGTTAGAAAGAACTTTCATACAAAAATAAGAAAATCACAAGTATAACTCAAAAGCTTTAAACGATCACAACATTATCAATAATAAAGAATCATACAATTTTTTACATCTTCCATAGCCTTTAGTTGAGGGCATTTCACACTATTCATCATTTGTTCACAATACCACCGCTATCTTGAGCGGAGTTCGATCTCGACCCGATCGGCTAGGTTGCCTCATTTGAGACATATACTTCAATCACATTCTCATTTTCCCTTTTTCCGGAATTCATTCATAATACCACCGGTTATCTTCAGCGGAGTCCGATCTCGGCCCGATCGGCTAGGCCGCCTTACCAAGGCATTGTTCCCTTCTCATTAATCATTTCGTTTCACATATATCATTTCATAGGCACTTGGGGCCACAATTTATCACATCATTCTTGGCACTAGGGCGCATTTTACATCGTTCCCAATTTCAATATTAGCTTTGCCATTTAGGACAGTAGGTGCACACAAGAGCAATTAAAATTGTAAACATAGATAAGACTTCACGTAGATTGCACAACAATGCAACTTCAATCTAAATTTAAGGTCTAAGCATTTCAATACATAATTCATATCTTTTGCCCCTTTCAAGTTATCAAGATAGCACATTGATCATGTTGAGACATATCTTTCACGCACATAAGGTTACAACACCAATACATGTAAAATAACAATCAGTGCAAGAACCCAAACTTTACCCTTACCGCATTTACACTAGCACCAATGGAGCTCAATTTCTAAAAGACGGGGTTTTAGCCATACATACCTCAAATTCTCCCCTTAATGATACTACAATTATCCAATACACTTAAGCAACTTCAATCTAGAATACAACATTCAATGGGACCAATATTAGTAACAAATTCCATAACCTAAGCCATTTAGGAATATTATCAAACACCTTGTAGGTATAGATCTTTACATCTCATAACCATAGTATTAGTTCATCCAACATTCACCATTAACCAACAATTTATTCCACAATCATTCCTAACCAATTTATAACTTCCGACAACATATGTATGACCATCCATTCACACCCAACCAATAAATCCTATCAAATAATCACCTTTCAATCTGTACAATAATTATGTATTTATATAGGGAACTTATGGCTTCCAATCACCATACCAAGAGTTTCAATACTTAATTCATACTCATATTCCCATAATATATCCATATATATATAAGTCTAAGGGTGTAGGATTTACCTTTTGAAAGATATCTTGCAAACCCTCCTTTGAGTTCTTGATGGAACTTCTTGAAGATCTATGTGTTTTAAGAGTAGATTTCATAAATACTAGTGTAGGAATGATGAAATTTCACACCAAGTTAATGGAGGTTGCTTACCTTGAAGATTGGGGAGTTGAAGGTCTTGAGATGGTGAAAGAAGAACCCTAAGTTCGGCCAAGATAAATGGGTAAAAATGAACCCCGAAATGAGTATACAATGTTTTGGGCGCCACAGGTGGCGCTGGGCGCTGCTTGTGGCGCTTATTCCAGTATCTCAAAAATTCCCGGCGCCACGGCTAGCGCCTGGCGCTACCCAAGACACTGGCGACGGATAGGACACGAAAACGGGCATAACTTTCTGTATATACCTCCAAATGACGAACAGTTTGATGCGTTGGAAACTAGACTCGAAGAGCTTTAATTTAATAGGTTGTGAATCACACAACTCCTAATATACATGTAGATATGCTCGTCCAAAATTAGGTCTTGTGCATACTCATTTGGAATTTTTAGTCTATCATGTAATTTCCCACATGGCTTAGACTTAGGCCTCTCCTCAGACTCAAATCACTTATAATATGACTTATACACTTATTACCATATCCAATTGATATCCATTATATCATTAATCCTCGTTTTCACACAAAATAAAATAATTAGCCTACCTTGGCACCCCGAAATCTTAAATTACTTAGCAAAAATTTTTCGGGTCTTTACAATGGTGCCATCCTTCTTTTTCACAAATAGAACCGGTGCACCCCAAGATGATACACTAGGCCTAATAAACCCCTTCTCAAGGAGTTCATGAAGCTACTCCTTCAACTCATTTAACTAGCCGGTGCCATACGGTACGGTGGAATAGAAATGGGCTGAGTGCCCGGCACCAAATCAATACCGAAGTCAAAATCCCTGTCCGACGACACGCTCGGCAGGTCTGCTGGAAACACATCCTGAAAATCTTGCACCACCGGAATAGAATCAATAGTAGGGGTCTCTACATCTCTAAAAAAGGCCAAATAATAAAGACAACCCTTCCCAACCATCCGCTGGGCCTTCAGGTATGAAATCACCCTACTAAGGACATAGTCTAAAGAACCTCGCCACTAAATTCGAGGCAACCCCGGCAGCGCCGATGTCACTGTCTTAGCGTGACAGTCCAAAATAGCATGATAGGGAGACATCCAATCCATACTAATTATCACGTCAAAATCAACTATACTAAGCAGTAGAAGATCAACTCTAGTCTCCATCCCTAATAGTCACTGCACATGACCAAAACACACGGTCCACAATAATGGAATCGCTCACCAGAGTAGATAGATAAATAGATGAAACTAAAGACTCACGGGGCATATCCAGATAATGGGAAAAATACGATGATACATATGAATAGGTGGAACCAGGGTCAAACAATACAGAAGCATCTCGATGACATTCAGAGATAATATCTGAAGCAACGTCATCTGGTTTGGCAGGGAGTGCATAGAAATTGGCTTGAATGCCACCTGATCGGCCTCCCCCACTAGAGCGACCCCTAGCTGACTGACCTCCACCCCGACCTGGCTGGGCGAGTGGTGAAGTAATTGGTGCTGATGTCGAAGGCTGACTCCTCTGCTGAGATGAACCTCCCGTAAGGCGGGGACAGTACCTCTTGATAAAACCCAAATTTCGACACTCAAAGCAACCTCTACCGGCCACTAGCGGTAGGGAATGAAGGGAGCCCCGAGCACCGGGATACTGTCACGCCCCAACCTCGGGAGGCGCGACCGGCGCTCGATCGGGTGAACCCAACCAAGCAAGCCTTTAACACACACTTCCTACCCCACTCTTTATTAATAATATAACCATGTTTCCCTTTTTATTTATGCAAGGAATGGTAGTATATTCAACAATGATAGTTCATTCCATACTACAAGCTTAATCCATAGTTTAAGTTAGTTTCCGGAATTCCCATAAGGTTACAATTTATACAAAGCAGGAGTTTATAATTACAACATAGTTTATGAGCCCCCTCAACACCCATACATGACCCACACATGTCTACGGAGCCTCTAAGGATACAAAAGATGAGTACGACAATGCCGGCAACAAGGCCCCGGCTATACCTCAAAATGGAAGTCCACCACAACAAC
Source organism: Nicotiana attenuata (assembly GCF_001879085.1). Lineage (NCBI taxonomy): Eukaryota > Viridiplantae > Streptophyta > Magnoliopsida > Solanales > Solanaceae > Nicotiana > Nicotiana attenuata. The sequence continues at coordinate 216,579 of NW_017671599.1, forward strand.
AAAAATATACAATACAACCCCTTGAAGGAAGAAGGGACTCACCAAGATCTTTGAGAAGAAGGATGCTCCGCTACGCACGATCGGCACTATCCGCTATGGAGCCACCTACATTCATTTAAAAATGTAGCGCCCCCGACAAAAGGGGTGTTAGTACCGTGGAATAGTACTAGTATGTATAACTAAACACCATTTTACTAGAAAGAACTATCAAGAGAGTACAAGCAAATTTCATGAATGAATCAAATATGCAAATCATACAATCTTTCACGTAATTTCCATAACTTAGTTTGGGGTATTTCTTTCATACGCTCATCACGGTTCTCGATACCACCGCTGTCTTGAGTGGAGTCTGATCACGACCTGATCGGCTAGGTTGCCTCATTGGAGGCATATATCTCAACCACCATTTCATTTCCCTTATCCGAAATTCAACATCAGCACATTACCAGCATGTGTGCGGCATGGTGTCCGATCACGACCCGATCGGCTAGGCCGCCTTATCTAGGCGTTGTTCCTTTCACATTAGTCATCACATATGAATCTTTATTTCACATATATCACATCAATTCGTTGGCACTTAGGGCCACCATTATCACATCGTTTTCCATTTTTAATATTCATCTTGCAAGTTGTGATCATAGGCATATACAAAAGTAATTCAAGTTGCAGCACAGGTAAATGAGCACATAGCTAGCATGAATAATTCTCAGTTTCAATCTTGGCTTATAGCCTAAGCATTTCAACACATAATGGTATTCTTCATACTTCTATAATTATCAAGAATGGTACATTAGTCACATTGAGACACATCCCTCATGTATATGTGTAGATAATTGCAAATCAATTAATGCGCAATAACAATCAATACATTAACCAACTCAAATATTACCACACTTTCGTAAACGCCAACGGAGTTCAATTTCTAATAAAAGGGGGTTTTAGCCATACATACCTCAATATAGCTTTCCTTACTCTTTACAAATTTCCGGAACTCTAAGCACATCGATCTATTGTGTAAGAATTACAAATTGAACCGAGAATTAGAGACGAGATTGAAATTCTAGCTTGGTTCGAGCATATCATCAAACACTAAAGGTGCATTGTGATCCTAGGCCCTTTTTGTGAGGAATTTCTATCATTTTATACCCCCAATTGCCTTTTTCTTAGCTTTCTACCTTCCAATAACCTATGGTGTGATATGCATGCAAGAATTTCATTCTTATATTCATGAATTACTTCTCTACTGACCCCTTGTAGCTAAGTGTAGAAATAAGAGCTGAGGTGATGAATCTTACCTCTTGGGAATGAAAATTTAGGTGTCTTCACTTGAGTTTTCTTCAATGATTTAGCAATGTTCAAGGAGTAATTGATGTGAGACGCTTACCCTCTCTAAGACCCTCTCTCTCTCTCTCTAAAAGCATCAGATAATATGCTCAAAATGAGCTATAACACCAAATATATCGACAGGGGGGTCGGGTTTAAAAATTAGAAAATTGGAGCCCCGAGTCAGGTATGCGATCGCATTTGCGATCGCAAAGATGAAATGCTTTCCGCAGAATGGTCCGCAAAAGTGGTCCAAAAATCTGATCCTACTGTTTGGGTTTGCGGCAGAAATGCGGTCCGCGTACACGATTTACGGTCGTAAAATGCACCGCATTTTTGACCTCAAATTTGACTGGCACATGAACTCATTTTGCGATAGAAATGCAGTCCGCATATCAGTTATGTGATCGCATAATGGACCGCATTTTGACCTCAATTTTAACCAAACCACAGACTCAATCTGCGGCAGAAATGCGGTCCGCATACTTGATTTGCGACCGCATTCTGGACCGCATAATGGCACTTTTCTGGAAAACTTTGGTTCTTGATTTTTAAATGCTTAGATCAGTACAAAGGGTCCGAACCGCGGCGAGCTAGAATTTTACACCTTCCTAACACATATCCGTAACTTGGCACTACGAGCTTTTAGGTTTTGGGTAAAAGTTTCCACGAGGCCTTACATCCTCCCCCACTTAAGATCATTCGTCATCGAATAAGCATCAGGGGTCACTTACAAGGAGTTCTTTATGCAACCTTCTGCCTTTTACAACCTAAAACATGTTAATAGTCTCCAAATTTGGCTAACTCCTTAAATTTTCAAAAATTTTGCCAGAGTTTCCTTTGTATCTAGGCCTATACACCTGTCAGAGAGCCCCAGAATCATAACCTAACAGCATATACATGTTTCTTAACATAACATGACTTGTACTGTACAACACCAACCATGGCCACATAGACAACGTATATAACCAAAATGGGACAAGATAAGAGTTCGTAGAATCAAATGCATAAAAAACTATTACATGACTATTTAAACAAATGCGGGTACTTCTTTTTCATTTCATCCTCGGCTTCCCAAGTGGCTTCCTCAACTTGCCGATTTCTCCATAACACTTTCACGGATGCAATTTCCTTATTTCGCAATTTCTGAACTTGCCTATCAAGAGTGGCAATTGGAACTTCTTTATATGACAGCCCTTCATTGACTTCAATAGTCTCAACTAGCATAATAATGGACGGGTCTCCCACTACCTTCCTCAACCTAGACACATGAAAGACCGGGTGTACCAATGACATTTCGGGTGGCAGATCGAGCTTGTCGCCACCTGGCCAATCCTCTGAATAATTCTGTATGGTCCGACATACCTTGGACTAAACTTGCCCTTTTTCACAAACCGCATGATGCCCTTCATAGGGGAAACCTTCAAAAATACCCAATCTTCTTCCTGGATCTTTGCGACGAATATTCGAGTAAGACTTTTGGCGACTTTGAGCAGTTTTCAACCTTTCCTTAATAATCTTGACCTTTTCCATGGCCTGATGCACGAGGTCCGGCCTTATCAATTCTGCTTCTCCAACCTCGAACCACCCAATGGGTGACCTGCATCTCCTACCATACAATGCCTCGAATGGTGCCATCTGGATGCTAGCATGGAAGTTGTTGTTGTAGGAAAATTCTATGAGCGGCAAATGGTCATCCCAGCTACCTTTGAAATCAAGAGTACAAGCACGCAACATGTCTTCAAGCGTCTGAATAGTCCGCTCTTCATGCCCATCGGTTTGTGGATGAAAAAATGTTCTAAGGTTTACCTGCGTATCCAAACCTTGCCGAAGTTTCTTCCAATAGTTGGCCGTGAACTGAGCCCCTCGATCTGAAATGATTGAGACTGGAGTGCCATGTAACCTGACTATTTCTTTGATATATAACTGAGCATACTGTTCCGCTGTGTCGGTAGATTTAACCGGCAAGAAGTGCGCTGATTTCGTGAGTCGATCCACGATTACCCAAATTGAGTCAAACTTGCGCGGAGTGCGCGGCAACCCTACCACAAAGTCCATGTTAATCATTTCCCATTTCCACATCGGAATTTCTATACTTTGAGCCAATGGGTCGTAACTTGGCACTACGAGCTTTTAGGTTTTGGGTACAAGTTTTCACGGGGCCTTACTGATACCCGCTAGTAGGCCCCGACATAGATAATCCCTGAACTGATGGTGCATGAGACGGACTCTGAGCTGGAAGGGCACTCAGAGATGAGTGGCCCTATTGAGAACCATGAGAACCATGGCCAGATGATGCACCACGGTGAACTAGGCGGGCCGTCTGAGCATGCCTATAAGGACAACCTCTACCGTGGTGAAACTGACCCCCAGAAAGAACACCACAAAAACTAACCAAACCACGAGACCTCTTGGCCGCCCTCTCAACCCGCTCCTGGCTGCGGACCGACTCTATCTCCCGAGCAATGTCGACAACCTCATCAAAAGTAGCACCAGACACCCTCTCTCTGGTCATAAGCACCAGCAACTGAAATGTGAGGCCATCGATGAACTCCTGATCCTCTCCATGTCTGTGGGAACCAACCAAACATCATGACGGCCTAACTCAGAAAATATCATCTCGTACTGCATCATAGTCATGTCATCCTGACGTAACCTCTCGAATTGCTTGCGTAGCTACTCTCTCCGAGACTGTGGTACATACTTCTCCAAGAAGAGAACGGAGAACTGCTGCCATGTAAGTGGCGCTGCACCAACCAGCCTACGCCTCTCATAAGCCTCCCACCAAGTGAAAGCAGCTCCAATGAACTGAAAAGTAGTGAACGAGACCCCACTAGTCTCCAGAATACCTGCTGTATGGAGAATCCTCTAACACTTATCAAAGAAACCATAGGCATCCTCGCCCTCTACACCGCTGAAAGTCAGAGGCTGGAGTCTCCCAAACCTCTCCAATCAATGCCGCTTATCATCAAGCATGACGGGATACACGTATCCTGAGCAGCTGCAACTGGTTGGGCTGGTGGTGCCCTCGGTTTTTGGAGTCCCTGTACCACCTGCCCTGGTGTACGGGCGGCGGGAGTCTGAGCAAAACAGGTGCACATGGTCCGAATCTGAGCTAAGGTCTCCTAAAGACCTAGGATCAAGTTGATGCCCGAGGTGGTCCCGCTGGTGCATCCACAATTGGGACCTGATCCTAAACTGGGGCGTGGATCTGCAGATGCCGCCCTAGCTATGTGTGGGCTACACCTCTTCACTTACCACTGCCTCTACTGCGACCTCGGCCTCTTGCGGGCATGGCTGGTGGCACTAATGGTTATCCGTCCTGCCCAGTAAAATCTGTCCTCACTATTTGTGAGAGAATAGAATAACAAAAGTTTAGTTACCAGTATCAACAGATTCCCACGATAAGAGTTCAAGAATGTGAAGTTTCCTAAGAGTTCTGCAACCTCTCGAATATAAGTACAGACGTCTCTATACCGATCCACAAGACTCTACCAATCCCGCTCATGACTCGTGAGACCTATGTAACCAAGGATCTGATACCAACTTGTCACAACCCAAAATCAATCGTCGTGATGGTGCCTATCGTTAAACTAGGCCAGCCTCAACTCAACAAAACACAACACAACAATAAGTTTGAAACACTAACGGAAGCATGTAAAATTTAATGAAATTTGTTTGAAACATAAGGAACGCCAATATACGATAAAATCAAGCCCAATACCGAGGTGTCACTATGTACATGAGCATCTAGATCAGAATACATTCCACTACAGTGTCTAGAGAAATAAATTGAAAATATGAAAATAGATAAAGAAGGAGAGTCAAGGCCAACGAACGCCATGCAGCTATCTCGATAGTCTCCAAACTCTGCAACCTCAATCAGCTATCGTCGCTGCGACCGGCATCGCCTGTATCTGCACACGAGGTGAAGGGAGGAACGTGAGTACACCAACTCAGTAAGTAACAAGTGCAAACATTGGATTGAAAGGTAGTGTCAAACTCAAACGCAACAGATATAACAGAAATAAATGTGCAGAAACATAGGAATGCTTTCAAGGTAAATAGACAGCTCAAAGAAATTAAGTAAATATAGATCTGAACAGTGTAAGGTATACAACTCAGCTATCACTACATGCGAATGCACAGAGTGTATGAAATGCACCATGTGCTCCCACTCTCAAGTGCTCAACCACTTGGTACTGTATAAGGCCATCAAGCCTAGGAAAATCCATCCCGGATCATATGCAACACTGAATGTAAGTAACCAGTACCGAGGTAAAGGGCAATCCAACTCTGTGGGGAAATCAATCTCTAGGAAATAAGTACTTCGGACAAATCCATGTCTAGGGAAATCTATCCCTCAATAATATCATCCGCGCTCACTAGAGGGTGTGTTACAGACTCCAAAGGGGCTCCTACAGCCCAATCACTATCATAATCATCCATATAACCGTTGCGGCGTGCAGTCCGATCCGATAACTGTCACTCATAACCAGGCTCTCAGCCTCACTCAATCATCAACCTCTCCAGTCTCACTCACAGGCTCACAATGTCAAAACAAACCCGGAACAATGATATGATGAATCAGTAAATAACTGAGATGAGATATGATAAAAAAATGCATAAACACAATTGAGTACGGAATATAAACAAAAATAATGAGATGACAGCAAGAAAAGACCACTAAGGGTCCCAACAATACCGGCATAAAGCCAAACCATGATATCTAGTGTGATTTGCAACTCAATTACTTAATCACATGATGAAAACATCAATATTAACAGGATAGAGTCACTAAACGGTGCCATGGAATCACCGAGGTCACAATTCTCACGGTACACGCCCGTAAGCCCGTCGTATGGCATGTGTGTCACCTCAATGCTAATCACATAACACATAGTTCATGGTTTCGAACCCTCAGAACCAAGTTTGGAAGCATTACCTACCTCAAACCAAGCAAAATCCTACTCCGTAATGCCCTTTCCTCTCAATTCGGCCTCCAAACGTACCGAATCTAGCCAAAAAAATACAATACGATCAATATCGGCTAAAGGAATCAATTCCACGAGAAAAATACCAAATTATAGCAAAAAATCCAAAATCGGCTCAAACCCGACCCCTGAGCCCACGTCTCAAAATTTGACAAAAGTTACAAAACCCGAAAGCCCATTCATTCACGAGTCTAACCATACTAAATTCATCAAAATCCATCATCATTTGGTCACCCAAATCCCAAAAATCAACTCTCCAATTCTCAAGCCCTAAACCACCAAATTACACTTCGAAATCTTGCTAATTAGGTGGTGAAATCAGTGGGGAAACAAGGTTTATGATCCAAAACAAGTTCAAGAAGCTTACCTCAATAATTCCCTTGAAAATCTTGTATACGGTGAAATCGGAGGGTCCAATTCCTCGTCGTTAAGGCACTTCAGAAGATCACCTTGAAGGCTCGAGGCCATGGCCGAGTACCCTCCCTCGAGGGACATCGACGCTCGACCTCAGTATAGTAATAATCACGATGATGGTAGAAATGGGGAATTCGCAAGGTACACGGCTAGGACTGACGGAGCCTAGTGGACTACCATAACCCTGATTCAGGGTGTCATATCTAGCTGTCCCATCTCCGCTTCTTTGTCATTATTGTATTTTGTACTTTGTTGAGATTTACCTCCTATATAAAGGGAACCCTTGTCATTTTGTAAGGATCTGTTGCTTCAGCTGCTCCATAAGAAATACAAAACAACATCCTCTCTGCTTTCTAACATATTCGCTTGATATTATTTCTTCCATTTATTATCTTCATTATTGTTCATCATTTACTACTTATCATTGGCCATAAAGAGCTTTCATTAATTTTATCATAACTGTTAGTCATACTTCGATTACCTTCGATGGCTCACAGTCGAGCCCTGGAATCGACCTCGAGGTCCCTGAATCGACAAGCTCGAGGCCCCGATTGTTAACCTATCGGTTTGACCATCACCTTATCCTTAACTCTTATTTCATTTCTATGTCTCACATACATAGCATCAACTGCTTAACAACCGGCATAAAAATAGATCACGTATTTTTCGAGTCCCATAATCAAATTTAATTGTAATTACAATTTTCAGGGTACACAGTTTGGCGCCCACCGTGGGGCTAAAAATAATAGTGATTATTTTCTTGCTGGTTCCATTACACAACGCAAGTTATCTTTCACGGTTTTTCTTCTCCAAAGATCTTTGATTTCAGGTAGGAATGTCTGATTCAGTAAACAATAACCTTGAGAACCACGGAGAGAATGGTATGGTCATTCCAGGTGTTGGTGAGCCACCACGAAACCTTGAGAATCCACCAGGACCAATTCTGGTGGACGAAGTCTCGCGCGACGCTCAACACATCGATATAAGCTCCCACACTAACAGGAGCATACACCAAGGCGACCAACAAGAAGCCCAGAAAACCCCAGCCTGGGAAGAACGGGAGGTTAGCCTTCATGTTATTTTTGAAATGTTGCAGGCGCAACAGCTGGCTATTGCTCAGCTGCAAAGCCACCAGAAAACTCCTAGCATTGTAGCACCGGGGACAGCTCCCCCGACCGAAAAGGCACCAGAGAGATCGAGCAATAACGGGTCGATGTCCGATCCTGTCATCGTAAAGATGCTCGAGGACCTCATCAGAAGGATCTAATCGGGCGAGAAAATGATAGAAGCCAACGATAAGAAGGTCGAGACTTACAACTCCAGGGTCGACCAAATTCCAGGAGCGCCCCCGATCTTGAAAGGTGTGGACTCAAAGAAGTTCGTAAAGAAGTCGTTCCCACAGGATGCGACCCCGAAACCCATGCCAAAGAAGTTCAGAATGCCCGACCTCCCAAAGTATAACGGAACGTCAAAACCCAACGAGCACGTCACCGCCTACACTTTTGCAGTAAAGGGCAACGACCTAAGGGACGATGAGATCGAGTCGGTCCTGCTGAAAAAGTTCGGGTACACGCTCTCTAAAGGGGCAATGATGTGATATCATAACCTGGCCCCAAACTCAGTAGATTCATTTGCCATGTTAGCGGATTCTTTCATTAAGGCACATGCTGGCGCCATCAAAGTAGCAACAAGGAAATCCGACGTCTTCAAGATTAAACAGAGAGATAATGAGATGCTGCGAGAGTTCCTATCTCGCTTCCAAATAGAACGAATGGAACTACCACCGGTCTCTGACGACATGGCGGTGGAGGCCTTCACTCAAGGTCTAAACGAACGAAGCTCGGTGGCTTTGAAACAGCTGAAGCAGAACCTAGTTGAGTACCCGACCGTGACTTGGTCGGATGTTCATAACCGATACCAGTCGAAAATCAGGGTCGAGGAAAACCAGCTGGGGGCCCCCTCGGGCTCACTATATCCAAGCAGGCTTCTGGTAAAAGAACCAAAACCAAACAAAGAAAGGTACCAGCCATACATCGAAGATAGGAGGAATGCCCCGAGGCGCAACGTACCCCGCAACTACAGAAGGATGGACCGAAGACATAATCCTCAGGGAATCGTCAACAGAGCCGGGTTTGATTGGCACACGGGGCCAGCAGAGGCACCTCGCCTGTCAGAATATAACTTCAACGTCGATGTATCAGAAATTGTGTTCGCTATCAGCAAAATCAGAAATGCCAAGTGGCCAAGGCTTGTGCAATCGGATCCTTCGCAAAGGAATCATAACTTAATGTGTGAGTTTCACAACACACATGGCCACAGGACCGAGGATTTCCACCAGCTCCGAGATGAAGTAGCCAGACTACTCAATAAAGGTTACTTCCGAGAATTCTTAAGTGATCCGGCCAAAAATCAGTTCCGAGAAAGAGAGGCGGCCAAGAAGAACGAAGCGATCGAGCCACAACATGTCATCCACATGATCTTGGGAGGCATAGATGCTCCACAGGAACCCGTGATGAGAAGGACGAAGATATCCATCACCAGAGAAAAGCAAACCCGGGGGTACATACCCGAAGATGCCCTCACATTCAGCGAAGAGGACACTAAGACCTTGTCTCAACCTCACAATGACGCACTGGTAATCTCTTTCCTCGTAAATACATTTCAAATAAAACGTGTACTCGTGGATCCAAGTAGCTCGGTCAACATTATCAGGTCGAGGGTAATAGAGCAGCTCGGACTACTTGACCAAATCGTGCCCGCCACTCGAGTCCTCAACAGATTCAACATGGCGAGTGAAACAACGAAAAGAGAAATCACCCTCCCGTCAACATGGCCGGCATAACCCGAAATGTCAAATTCCATGTCATTGAAGGAGACACGAGGTAAACGCCTTGTTCAGGAGGTCGTCGATACACTGCATGAGAGCAGTACTGTCCACCCTCCACCAAATGATGAAATTCTCGACAAAGGATGGGATTAAAACCGTTTACGGGGAACAACATGCGGCAAGGGAAATATTCGCGGTGCACGATGTAACACCAACACTAGTGCATCTACTCTCGAAGGAGCCAAAGGATAATCAAACAGTGAAATAGCGATAGCAAGCTACGCCCTCGGCTAAGTCCGAACCAAATGAAGCAAAGGACCATACCGCATCCTCATGACAAACGGTCGAGACATCACCGGCAAATTCCACACTAAGGTATGACCATCTCTTTTCTCTTTCAATTACATTCTACGCTGACCTAAGTACAGGTATTCGATCAAACCGGCCAAAGCACTCTCCAACTCGAAGGCCTTAGGTTTAAAAAGCATGCGTTGCACTCTTTTCCTTCGACCGAGTTTTCATCCTAAAAAAGCATTTTACCGGCAAGGTTTTTAACGAGGCAACACCTATTTGCTACCTAAAGAAAACTCAACAAGTATTCAAGGCTTCTTTTGCAATCAACATCGAATACTAGGGGGCACCCCCCCGGAAGATCACCTTCTCGTTGAAGCTAAGACATGCTGAACAGGGTCCCGATAGGAAAATAATGTACCGGACCAAACGGTCAAACGAACCGTGTCCGCATAGAACAACCAAGCTCCTAACAACAAAGGCATGTATACTTGTACCAAGTGATTGAATAATACTTTTCATCAATGCATATCATGCTTCAAGAGAAACTCGGTATTTTCGCAGAAATGGCTCCTCTGCCAAAAACGCACCGAACACTTGGGGACTGCCGTCGAAAACTCAAAGCCACATGAACTCCGGGTCGGAGAATCCGGAATCGTAAGCCCTCGAACGAGGCAGCACCAAGTTTGCAAGTAATGGCTCCCGAGCCGAGAAATCCTTGATAAACTCGGGGACTGCCGTCAAATCGTCATCTCCATCGCAATGGCTCCCGAACTGAAAGATCCTCGATAACTCGAGGACTGTCTCCAACCACCATCCATAAAAAACCTGAAACCATAAGGCCCCGAGCGGGCAGGCTCGGTCTCGCAAAACCTACGAAAGGCAACAACAACATCTGTAAGACCTCAAGCAAGGCATGAACCACACTTGCACCAATTGGCAATATCTGTAAGACCTCAAGCAAGGCATGAAATATACTTGTAACAAGTATCTAAAAACTTTAAGACCACAAAGGCATGAAAATTTTGTAAGACCTTGCTAAAGGCATAAACCCGATCTCAAGGTTCAGGCTATATATCGAACTTGTAAGACCCCTAAGAGGCATACCCTCGATATAGACGCCCAAACTACTTCACTCAGGATCAAAAATGGCTCCGGCCAAGCACAAATAACTACGGTCATAAGGTTGTACCAGCCAAACTAACGCGACATGGGGACGCCCGACCGTCGCTACAAAATCGCAGGCCTTCAATTACTTCGAATCTACTTCGAAAAGAACCGGTGAAACAAGCTACCCTTGACATAAGCAAAAGAGCGTCGACCATTCAGCTCCAAATCACAGGCTCCGAGATACTCAGCTCCCGAGCCAAACCTACCGATGTGCTCGATTATCGCCAGATAACGACTCGTAATCGAGGTTCTTCTCGAGCCGTCGAAGAGTCAGGCAAAAACTATTTCAATAGTCCTTAACAAGGGAAAACCAAAGCCTCTAAAAGGTCGCTTCGGCCCAAGGCGTAAGAGCCATTGTTGCCAGCCCATATAAAAGGTCGCATTGACCCAAGGCGTAGGAGTCATTAGCTCCAGCCCACATAGACGGTCGCACCGACCCAAAGCGTAAGAGACACTATTGCCAACTTAAAATACGAAAACATGAGGGTTGAATGAGCTCAAGTCGAAACCTGACTCGGAGACTGAACCAAAAACAGTTAACTAAAGATCCCCAAGAACAAAAGCGTAAGAGCTCAAACGCCAACTTTCACTAAAAGCTCGCTTCGACCCAAGGCATAAGAGCCATTATTGCCAGCCCACATAAATACAAAACTTGAGGGTCAAATGAGCTCGAGTCGAAACCCGACTCGGAAACTAAACCCAAAATAGTTGATCAAAACATGTCTAAAGAAAAGCATAAGAGCTCAAACGCCAGCTTATACTAAAGGCTCGCATCGGCCGAGTACATAGATGCCTACGGGTCAGCCCGATGAGCCTCGGGGCCATATCACGAATCTAAGGATTCCTATCGACTGAAAAGACCAATTCACTCAACCAAATTCGAGACAGAAAGGGATACAAAAGAATTAAATCCACGAGGTTCTCCTTATAAACATATACGAAAAAATGCAATCTCCATCTACAAACATGCTTTAAAAATGCTACATACAGATGGCAAAATCTACGCCCCCCCCCCCCCCTCCGGGGGCTACGGCTTGTCGGCCTCGTCTTCGCTTCCTTCGGGGTCAGACAGAAGTAACCGAGCATCATGCTCGTCCGCCCTCGCTAGCGCCAACTCTTCCGAGAGGAGAAAACCCCTAGCACAGATCTCCTTGAGAGTCTTTCTTTTAGACTTGCAACGAGCATATTCCTTGATCCTGCCTTCACAATCGAGGGCCTTTCGCAGCTCAGCATGAGCATCGGCAGCGTCCTTCAAATAGATTGCCATCGCCTGGTCAGCCTTATTTCGGCTCATCACGGCTTCAGCCCGAGCATCAACGATCTCAACCCTGACCTTCGAAAGCTCAGACTCGAGCTTCGTATTCACATCTATTTGAACCAAAGCATTGTCATAAGATAAGCGAAGTTGAGCCTCAATGGCGGAGACTTAGCCTCAATGCCCGCCAGAGCCTTCAACTCATCATATTCGCGCATGGTTCGATCAACTTCGTTCCGAAGGCGCTCCAGGTCCTCCGCCTTTTTTGCAACTGAAATAAACAAAACACTAGCCTTAGGAGCTAGAAGAAAGAACACACGCTCAGTCAGAACAAAAACTACCTGCTCCTTTAAGTAGCTCTCATAATTCAAGCTCCAACTCGCCTCATACTGTAAACATGCCAGCTCGTTTTCCTTTTCTTCGCAAAGGCGCCTAAGCGATTTCTCCTCGTCCAAAGCTTTCCGAAGCCTAGCCTCCCGGCGAAGCAGCTCGGACTTAAGCTTATCAAAAGCCTGCAAAAAGAAAGCACGATAAGAAAGGGAGGGCACGAAACTCGGAAAACTTGTGCCAAAACTCAACGCATAGTGAAGCCGCTGGACTTCCTCGAAGGTCGAGCACACGTCTGCTAGCTAGGCTTCCCCGGCACCGAATAAGTTGACCCCAGTCGAGGCATGGTCGCTGGGCACATATGAGCCCGGGTTTCGAGCACCCCTCGAAGTATCTCCGACAGAAAAATAGGACGCCAGCAGCAGAGAAACCTCCTTTCCAAAACCAGAAACCACGGGCGCAGTCGGCTCCATCAACACTTCTACTCTGGGCACCCGGTTCAAGTTCGCCTCACTTTGAACACCATCGCCATGCAAAGTCATCTCTCGCTTATTGTTATCGTTCTTTAGCCCGGAAGCTAGCAACACTTCCCCCTCTCCAAAGGAGCGTGGCCTCGCTTCGGAAAGCTCTCCGATGCCTACTACAAAAAGATTAATACGCGGAAAGGGAAAATGCCTCCCCAAATGAAGGAAGGGAAAGCAAAAAATAGCACAACACGCACCGTGATGATTTGTTTCCCATCTGCCCCGGGACAAGGGGACAAAGCTCGCCACTTGCGCTCATCACGAGTCGAGTGGGTAGCCAACTTCCGAACCCTACCCGACAGATCTAGAACGTCACCCGACGCCCATGAAACCGCTGCAGAAAAAGAAAAGAAAGCACAGTTACGAAACCAGCTTCAGCCATGAATAAAACTGAGAAGGCATGGAATGTACCACTTACGTGCATAATTCCATTCCTTAGGGAATGGCATAATATCCACGGGGATAACTTCAGCGGTCCGAACTCGGATGAATCGACTCATCCACTCCCGATCTCCTTCTTCCTCATCGTCGACAACAAAGGGCGTGGTCGACCGGCATCGCAAGGTTAGCAGACCTCGATGGTGAAAGGGTCGATACAGCCTGATAAGATGACTGAGCGTGAATTCAAGACCCGCCTTCTCCGCAAAAAATCTCATCATCAACACTATTCGCCAAAATGACGGGTGGATCTGCGCCAAGGTAACTCGATACTTTAAACATAAGTCAAGCACAATCCTATCAAGGGGGCCCAGTGTGAAAGGATACGTGTACACATTTAAGAATCCATCAGCACGATCCGTGATGCCCTCATCCGGGGAAAGTATTTGTAACACTACCTCCCCCCCCCCCCCAAATCGCAGTCTTTCCTCACTAACCCAAGATGCTCTTCTCCTATCAAAGAAGTAATCTTCAAGGTATGCACTCGTTGGTCCCGAATACAGGAGGCGGAGCTCTCCCCTCTCTGCCCGACATACCCCGATATAATAGTCATGGCGATGACAAACTCAGAGAACTAAAGCAAGGAGTCGGTATGAGTACGCTGATACTAAAATGATCAAAAGGCTTAACACATGAGAAGAAGGGTAATTACCTATAATGGCGGGGGCTCCAAAGGAATGGAAGCGACCCTATATATTGAAAAATGGTAACGATCCGCCTACCAAAAAGGCCAACTTAATCATCGCTAGCCCCGAGGTAGTTACTGACCTCGAGGACCTCCATCAAAAAGAAGTTAGGGTCTAAGGAGCCAACGGCATCGCCACAAGTCCCGAGGTGGTACCCGACCTCGAGGACCTCCATCAAAAAGAAGTTGGGCTCTAAGGAGCCAACATAATCATCGCAAGTCCCGAGGTGGTACCCAACCTCGAGGACCTCCATCAAAAAGAAGTTAGGCTCTAAGTAGCCAATGTAATCATCACAAGTCCCGAGGTGGTACCCGACCTCAAGGACCTCCATCAAAAAGAAGTTAGGCTCTAAGGAGCCAACGTAATCATCGCCAGTCCCGAGGTGGTACCCGATCTCGAGGACCTCCATCAAAAAGAAGTTAGGCTTTAAGGAGCCAACGTAATCATCGCCAGTCCCGAGGTGGTACCCAACCTCGAGGACCTCCATCAAAAATAAGTTAGGCTCTAAGGAGCCAACGTAATCATCGCTAGTCCCAAGGTGGTACTCGATCTCGAGAACCTCCATAAAAAAGAAGTTAGGCTCAAAGGAGCCAACGTAATCATCTCCAGTCCCGAGGTGGTACCCGACCTCGAGGACCTCCATCAAAAAGGAGTTAGGCTCCAAGGAAAGTAGCATTTAAGCTTCACCCATATGGGCCCGATCACGGGGTACCATATAAATTCGGGTAAAACCTCGTTCTTGATCTACCTACAATGCCTTAGGGCGGCTATCTATGCTAAGTTCAAAGCAGGTTTTCGGGTGGCTCAGGCTTGAACGAACCCCGCTCGGGGACTGCCCTCGAAAGCTTAAAGGTAGTCCCTATCCTCGGACCTCCGAGCAAATTTCCCCTCGAAGATTATCGCAATGTCTAAATGATAAATCACAGTCTGAAGGCTCAAAACAGTACTTTCTTTCAACTCGAAGTAAGGGTCCCGATGACCTGGGTTTATTGGCCCAATACAGGCTCGATCCAAGGGACCGCAAAAGATTCTGCAGGAAGCCGTATTAATCAATCAAAGATCAAAAAAATTGCTCGTATCGGGGTTCGATATTGGCAATGGCCGATAGGGTCACGCATTCAGAGTGTTCATATGTGCAAATGAAAGAAAATATAGCGGGCATCAAAGATAACTTGGGAAAACGTCTTTGTATTCATAAAACACTTGATTACAGAACCTCACGAGGGGTCCTTGCATATGATTACAAAAGCCCACAAAGGGTCCTTACACAGAAACAAAGAAGCGAAAAGGTACACGTATTGTAAAAGCCTAGAGCCTAGCCTACTCTCAAAGGTGCTTCCTCGGCAGCACCACCTTCGAGCGTCACCTCCTCGGGCTAGTGCCGTGCAAGTCCACCTTCAGGGACATAGTGCCATGCAAGTTTAACGGCCGGTCGTGCCATTTTATCCCTTAGAAAACCCAGGGGATAAAGTACCACACCAGGCTAGGGTAGGAGAGTGAGCAGCGGTGTATAGTCCAAACGCTCCCCCGAGCAGCGGTGTAAGGGTCTAAACGTCCCCCTAAGTCGGAAGAAGTCAGCCCCCTTATCTCATCACCTCGAACTGACAACGACAACAGTAGCAATTATAACAACAATAACAACAACAACAGCGACAAGACAGTATAATATCGCTCGGCAAGGGAAATCCCAGGCAAAGGGACGTGGCGTAGCTGATGAGAACGATGCCTTGTAACCTTAAGGCCATAGACCCCAAACATGATGGGTAACAATGGAGGAGGATAGTGAGAAGAAAGGGATGAATATATGTAGAAAGGCACTTGGATAGAGAGATAGTGTCGGAAGGCCCCCATTTATAGGGGGTGATAATATGGCCAACGATGCCATCAATGACTTTGAAAGACGGATCGGCAGATGCAATCAATGCGTTATTGAAAATCGAGTCGACGGCGATACTATTTCTTTGAAGAATGGGAATCGGCAGCGCATTGAATGATGCTAAAAAGACAAGTCCATGGGATGTCCTGGTTATCATAAAGGATTACGTCATAAGTTGATATCATCGGTATGACATCATCGCGGGAAGTCTGAAGAGTTGGATGTCAAAATCGTTTCTTATCTCTCTTCTCTAAGAAATGCGGGGACTATCTGTATACGGTGAAATCGGAGGGTCAAATTCCTCATCGTTAAGGCACTTTGGAAGATCACCTCGAAGGCTCGAGGCCACGGCCGAGTACCCTCCCTCGAGGAACATCGACGCTTTACCTCAGTGAAGTAATAATCATTATGGTGGTAGAAATAGGGAATTCCCAAGGTACACGGCTAGGACTGACAGAGCCTAGTGGACTACCCTAACGCTGAATCAGGGTGTCATATCTAGCTATCCCATCTCCGCTTCTTTGTCATTAATGTAATTTGTACTTTATTGAGATTTCCCTCCTATATAAAGGGAACCCTTGTCATTTTGTAAGGATCTGTTGCTTCAGCTGCTCCACAATAAATATAAAACAGTATTCTCTCTGCTTTCTAACATATTCACTTGATATTATTCCTTCCATTTTTATCTTCATTATTGTTCATCATTTATTGCTTATCATTGGCCATAAAGAGCTTTCTTTAATTTTATCATAACTGTTAGTCATACTTTGATTACCTTCGATAGCTCACAGTCGATCCCTGGAATCGACCTCGAGGCGCCCGAATTGACAAGCTCGAGGCCCCGATTGTTAATCTATCAGTTTGACCGTCACCTTATCCTTAACTCTGATTTCATTTCTAAGTCTCACATACATAGCATCAACTGCTTAACAACCGGCATAAAAATAGATCACATATTTTTAGAGTCCCATAATCAAATTTAATTATAATTACCATTTTCACGGTAAAAAATCTCCTCCAAAATCACCTATGTCCGAGTCTTAAATGTGGAAATAAGACCAAAATCATGAACTCTTGCCTTTTAAGCTTCTGCCCAGACGTTTTGCACTTACGGGCCCTCTATCGCATTTGCAACGCCGCACCTGCAGAGATTCCATCGCAGGTGCGGATTCCACTTAAAATTCCAGGCTCCGCTCCTGCGGCTTCAAGACTGGATCTGCGTCTATCGCAGGTGCGGGAATCCTGCGCCCAGCTGCACGCTTCTGCGATCCTCGCAGCTGCTGGAACATCTTCGCACCTATGACTCCTACCCAACTCATCCTTGGCTGCTTCTGCAGTATCCTTCTTTGCCTCTGCGAGCTCGCAAATGCGGTTCCCACTCCGCAGGTGCGGTTACACCTGTAGCAACATCACTTCAGTTGTAAATCCTCAACTCAAATCAAGTCGTCAACCACCCGAAATCACCCTGAGGCCCTCGGGACCACAACCAAATGTACTAACAGGTCCTATAACATCATACAAACTTAGTCGAACCTTAGAATCACTCAAAAAAACATCAAAGTACCAAATTACACCCGGATTCAAGCCTAAAGAACTTCTAAACTTCCGAAATCCACAAATGATGCCTAAACCTACTAAATCACATCCATGTGACCTCAAATTTTGCACACATTAGAAATGACACCACAAACCTACTCCAACTTCCGGAAATCCAATCCGAATCCTATATCAAAATTTACACTGCCAGCCAAAATCACCAAAATTCTAACTCTCGCCAATTCAAGCCTAACTCTACTACAGACCTCCAAATCACATTCCGAACGCGCTCATATGTCCAAAGCCACCTAACGGAGCTAATGGAACCATCAAAATTAAAATCCAAGGTTGTTTACACATAAGTCAACATCCGGTCAACTTTTCCAACTTAAGCTTTCAATTAAGAGTCTATGTGTCTCAATTCACTCCGAAACCACTCCAGACCCGAACTAATTAACCTGGTATATCATAATATAGCTGAAGAACACAAAAGAAGCATAACACAAAAGAAGCATGAAATGGGGGAACGGGGATATAACTCACGAAACGACCGGCCAGGTCGTTACAATTTTATTTTCTTCTTGTTAGTTTTTGGATTTTCAAAGTGTATAGGCAATATTCTAGAATTCCTTTTTGTTGTGAGGTTTAAATACTCCATAATGGAATAATCTCGTTTGTTGGGATAGTTGATGAAGCTTGATAAATATTTTTATACTATTATTTCATTTTTAATACATCTTTGGCTTGAAATTTTCTTTGTAGAACTCATAATGTGCTGAAATAATGGTTTCCAATTAGTGATTATAATCACTTATATATATTTTATTTAAGTTATTCTTATATTAATATTGTCATTCTCACGAAGGAAAATTAATATATAATAACCAATGAATAAAATAGTAGAGTGAGAATATTTTTTTGTAAAACCCTTATTTCAAATCTGTAATCTTGTTTGTCTCAGTTTTAATTCTCACGAAGGAATTATTGTAGGAAAGATTGCTTATTTTTAGCAAAAATATTCTCACAATGTTTTTACTACTTTTTAGCACAATTCAAGCAAGAAAATGTTTCGGTATGATCGTCACTAGTTTTAACTCAATTAATTACGTAACCTCACGGAGTGCTATTAGTTGACTTTTTCTTAGTGAGCAAATATAATTGTATTTGCAATAAGCAATTATTTTTTAGAGAAACACATGTAGAAATTGAGATTTTATTGTAATAATATTATCAAGTGCATTCAATGATTCCCATCTCTTTTTAAATTATAAATCTTTTGGAAATTATTTGTTTTGCTTTAATTAATTAACAAGTTCGAAAACTCACCTTTCACCAATTTGGTTCTCTCAAATAGCAGTAAAAATATTAAATGCATGTATCTTAGAAAATAACCAATCTCTGTGGGACAATATCATAAACTATATGAATTTAAAAATCATATGCACATTGGTCTCGTCAGTAATCCATATGAATTTAACGCTCCAAAAGATGGCCAAGAAGTTCATATTGATTATGAAGAACTTACTACGAGAATGCAAAACCTTTGAAGTAACCCTAAACCCTAAACCCTAAACCCATTTATATTTAATAGTTGTTTTAAAATGTAAACTTTAATTTTCAAGTTTGATTTAAAAAGAAGAACTTGCAAATTATAAGTTAGATTGTTTTCCATCTTCATTGTATTATCTTAAATTCTTAATAAAAAATTCAAATATAAGGCTTTTAATGAATCTGAAGTTTTTTTTTTT
The DNA here is from genome assembly GCF_001879085.1 of Nicotiana attenuata. NCBI lineage: Eukaryota > Viridiplantae > Streptophyta > Magnoliopsida > Solanales > Solanaceae > Nicotiana > Nicotiana attenuata. Next base: position 235,988 of record NW_017671599.1, read on the forward strand.
CAAAATTCCAAATATAAGGCTTTTAAAAGCCTTTGAAATTTATTCAAACACTCTTTTTATAAGATTATTTTTATGTTTTACATTTTTACTTTATCTTAATAGAAATTACGATAGTTATACAAAATACACAAAAAATAATAATAAATATAACCTCCCCGTCCCAGCCCCTTAACCGGAACTGTTCCGGTTCACAGTTTCACTAGCGAGGCACGAAACGGGTAAAACCATTATTTTGAAACCGGTAACCGGACCGGTACGGAGACTGGCTGATCTCCTTTTCCAATAGCCCGGTGCGGCCCCTTGACACCCATATTATTTACTCACTCAATCATAAAACTTCAATCAAATTTTAAGAAATTAGAAAATGTAACTTGATATAATTAAGCCATCATGTATAGAACGGACTATTAGCGACAGTATTTGATTAAATAACGTCCTTTCTTTTACCATGGTGTGTAATTGTTCCACTATTTCTCCCGTTGTCACGATCCAAAACCAACCCGTCGTGATGACGCCTATCGTAGAACTAGGCAAGCCAACTACTCAACCATTTTCAACACTCTAAAGATTTGGAAAATACGGAAGCAGTTAAATTTAAAGAAAACCTTTTAAAAGCAAAATAAGAAATCACAACTCAACACAAAATCTCTCCCAAAGTCGGGGCGTCACCGAGTACATGAGCATCTACATAGGAATATAGTCTAATAGAACGTCTGGAGAATAAAACTTAAATATAAAATGAAGATAAGGGGGAGAGTCAATGTCCGCAGACGCCAAGTAGTTCCCTCGATGATCACCAAAATTACGGACTCCGCAACTCAAAAACCACCGTGACCGGAAGCACTTGGATCTGCACACGACGTGCTGGGTGTAGCGTTAGTACAACCAACTCAATAAGTAACAAATCTAACCTTTGGACTAAAAGTAGTGACGAACCCAGCAGATACAGTTCAATATAGAAATAACAGTACAGAAATGTAGGCATACTTTCAAGTTCAATAGATAAACTCAATACAAGTGAGATAGATAAATTCTGAATAATATGGGGAATATAACCTCTCTACATCTACATGCCAATGCACATGCTGCATGTGATGCACCATGCAGAAAGCCTCGGGTACTCACGCTCTCAGAATACTCAATCACTCAGTACTGTATATGGCCAATCCAGCCCAGGGAAGATCCATCTAGGATATATATACATCAACTGACAGTCAGTCACTTAGTACTGGGTAGGGCCAATCCAGTCCATGGGGAAGATCCATCCCCATGTATAAATGATTCGGACAAGATTCATGTCCAGGGAAGTTCCATCCTTCAATATAAATCAACTGCGCTCACTGGGGTGTGTACAGACTCCGGAGGGGCTCCTTCAGCCCAAGCACTATCATAATCCAGATCCAGGCATAAATCAATAAAACATGATGCGGCGTGCAGCCCGATCCCATAAATGTCACTCACAATCAAGCCCTCGGCTTCACTCAGTCATCAATCCCTCCAGTCTCTCTCTCTGGCTCACAATGTCGTGAAACTAGCTCAAAAATGATGATATGATGCATCAATAAATAGCAACAGAGACTAAGATATGATATGCAGTGAATAAATATGACTGAGTATGAAATTTCAATGTAATCAATAGGTCAATAGCAAGAAACGGCCATTGCGGGTGCCAATAGTACCAGCATATCGCCTAAACATCATTTCTAGCATGATTGGCAGCTCAATCACTTTATCACATGATGAAAACATGGATATCGATATGATAAATCTACCATACAGTTCCATGGAATCAACCAGGTCACAGTTCTTACGTTGCACGCCCACACGCCCGTCACTTGGCATGTGTGTCACCTCAATACCAATCATATAACACATAATTCAGGGTTTGAACCCTGAGGGCCAAGTTTAGAAGTGTTACTTACCTCAGACCGCGCAAATCTCTACTACAACACACCTTTGCCTCATGAAACGACCTCTGAATGCCTCAAATCTAGCCATAAACAATTTGATACAATCAACACGAGATAAAGCAATCAATTCCATAGAAAAATACTAAGCGCTAAATCAATAGTCAAAAAGTCAACTCAAACGTTGGCCCCTAGGCCCACGTCCCAACGTCTCGGAATCAGGTAAAAGTTACAAAATCCAAACACTCATCCAACCACGAGTCCACCCATACAAAAATTACTCAATCTGATGCCAAAATCTCGATCAAAACCTCAAAATTTAGCCTATGAACTTTTTTTCCACTTTTCCCAATTTTCCACCCCAATTCACAAATTTAATGATGAAATCAAAGGCATAATCATGGAAATTAACCAAAACTAGGTAAGAATCACTTACCCCAAACACCTACGTGAAAATATCTCCTAGAATCGTCTCCCACCGAGCTCCCAAATCAATGTTTGTGTTATGAACTCAAACCCTCGTTTTGAAATATTTAAAGTTCTTCCTAGTGATCATTAATCGCGAACGCGAAAGTTTCCTTGTGAGGCACAACTTAGCTGTCCCAGGAATTAAGCTTACGCGAACGCATCCCCACACCCGCGATCGTGTACAATTAACTCCTTAGACCTACGCGATCGCATCCTTCCTCACGCGACTGCAAAGAACAAATGCGGGACCCTAGCTTTGCCTCCAATACCCTACGCGAACGCGGCCTTACCACACATTCGCGAATCACAACATCCCAAAACTACACGTTCGCATCGTCCTTCTCGCGAATGCGTAGAACAAAATCCTCCACTGCCCAGCTAAGCCTATGTGATCGTGGACCTTCCCACGCGATCGAATATGTGGAAACCAGATCAGAGACACCCGAAAACTTCAGCTATAATTCCAAGTCCAAAATTAATTCGTTAACCATCCGAAAATCACCCAAGGCCCCCCCTCCCCCGTGACATCAACCAAACTTACCAACAAGGCCTAAAACACGATAGCCACCGGCTCCACATCATAAGTCAAATCACCATCTAACTGAACCGTACTGATATCCAAAACACGCGACGGGTCGCTGACATACTTTTAGAGCATAGAAACATAAAATACTAGATGCACACTCGACGAACTAGGTGGCAAGGCAAGCTTGTAAGCTACCTCTCTAATGCTCTAAAGTACCTCAAACGACCCAATATACCGAGGGCTCAAATTGCCCTTCTTCCCGAATCTCATAACACCCTTCATGGGTGAAATCTTGAGCAAAACATTCTCCCCTGCTGTCATAACCCAACTTTGCCTCCGTAGGATATCGTGATAGCACCTAGTCTTAGGGACTAGGTAAGCCTAACATTTACTGAAATTATAAAAATAATAAATAACGATTGACAAGGAAAAGAAGAAATCTAGATACAAAATTTACAATCCCAAAACCGCTAGTACAAGTCATAAGCTCTACAGAGTTTTCGCTTGAATCCTCTAAATATAACTGTTCCGAAGTAAGTATAATCAATGTAAAAAGAACATTAGAAGGTGACTCTGAAGCATGCGAACGCAGCAGCATGTTTACCTTGAGTCTCCACAGCAGAAATTCGCACAACTAGCTAACGATCGACTAACTTCGAAATACCTGAATCTCCACAAAAATTGTACAGAAGCGTAGTATGAGTACACAACAGTGGTACCCAGTAAGTATCAAGACTAACCTTAGTGCAGTAGTGTGTACACCTATTGGTCTAAATAACATGTACAATGTATAAGCATAGAACTAACAGAGTACGATATCTCTACAAAGCTACACATAATGACAACAAGAATATGGTACTTATAGTAGGAAATAGAAGCAACAATTGGCAGCGGAACACAAAAACAAGTAATAACATAGTGGAGCAAGCCGAGCACATTTAAATCTGGTGAACATAGATAAAGGAAATGCAGGTAACAACTCAGCAAGAACGACTACTTTCACACCAGGTTTTAGCCAATAATCACCACGAGGTACTAAACCTTAGAATATTCACAATTCACAAGTCCCACTTCCTGGATCCTAAGCACTTGGAATCCTGTGCCCTCATTACAATTTTATAACCGCACGGACGACTCACGTACCAATAGAGCCGTTTTTCACATAGAAGTCAAGTAGACAATGGTGTATAGAAATGATCAGTAACATCAGGATCCATCTTCTTAAATCATTAGGGGTGAATAACTACGTGTATGCTTGTGCCAGTGTTCTATCAGAGTTCAAGCCAACTAATAAGAATAGAAACAAGGAATAACACATAAGAGACGATCCCTAAAAAATGTACAAGGTATAACACGCACAGGGTAAGTACGCCACTACGCAAATATCAACAACAACATGCCCCCAGGCCATCACAAGTCATCACAAACAATCCCCGACATATCCCACCTTGTCTAGCCACGTGTGCAATAATAAAGTAAATGCCCGCCTTGTCTTGCCACATGTGCATAGAAATATTCCCACCTTGTCTCGCCACACGTGCATAGTAATATTCCCACCTTGTCTCGCCACATGTGCATAGTAATATTCCCACGTTGTCTCGCCGCATGTGCATAATCAACAGTAACAATGGCAAGGCAGAAACCTCGTGCAAACACCCGAACAAAATATCCCAACAACAACACGTGCCAATAACACAATAGCTCAATAAATGGCCTTCACAACAGTTGCCCATATTCCTCAGCATTTCCACTAAACAATCTCATTACCACAACCGTGCATAGCCCTCGGCTCAACAAACTGAGTACCAAAGCAACAACCACAACAATGCACGAGAATAAGACAAGTAAATCAAATTAAAGCTTTGGAATGCAAAGAAATGGTAGAAACAAACTCACAAAGAATAAACACAACCAGTTACATAAGAGTAGCTCAACAAGGGAGAATTATATGTAATAGTAACTTCACAAAGTACAATTCGACAACAAGGGGGACATCATGAGTCATGAATTCCAAATAAGGATGGGGCAACTATGATAAAGGATAACTAACTTCTTTTATTTTTGAGAAAAATTATGGAAAACTATAAAACAACTCAATTAAGGATAAGCAACGGAAAAGATAGCATTATAATTAAAGAGGCAACAACTTCAGTTAAGGCACATGAGAGTCAATTAGGCAATAAGGGTAGAACATGAAGCAATTAATTTTAACTAAAAATAAATAGAGGTGAAACTAGTAAATGGGGAACTTAACATAACAAAACAACTTCATATCTAATGAACATAAGAACCTAAGAACCCTAGAAGGTCAACGTTCCACAAATAAGTCCGAGCATGTTGTTGATACCCAATTTTGCCCTCATTTATTTTCAAATAGTATATATACTTTTTTAAATACTTCATTCTGCATCACTATTTAATTTACATGATTTATACAAGCATTTTTCATAATTTTCCATAATGTTTAGAGATTTAAAATTAGTTTTCTTGCATTTTAATAACTTGAATATTTATTAATTACTCCTTCAAATTATTTTATGATGATTTAGTCCTCTAAAATTATTATTTTTATCCACATACACGTTTCAAATATTTTTACTTTGTTTCATATAAATACTCTAGGCTATTTACATAATTTTGTAATAATAGCCTATATTTTAAAACTTTATTGCATTTGTCATTTTATTCAAGGTCAAAATAATATTTTAGATTTTATAAATCTTCTACCATTGTTTTAAAGTATTAATTTTTATAGATAATATTTTTATATATTTATTTAACTATTTTTTATTAAATTATTTCCCTTTTAATCTCCTATTTATAAAACTGGTCCAATTTTTAGGCTAATTTTAGAACCAATTCTGGCCCAAACACTTAGCCCATTCACTTCAGCAGCCCAATCAAATAACCCTCTAATTTAACTTGGCCAGAGATCTATTCATTTGACCCACCCGTTCCATATCCGATCTTGGACGTTGATCTTAAATGATCAACAACCCCGAATAAACTAACCCCTTTTAGTTACCCAACCTTCTAACCCTAATCCCAATTCTCTTTGCTGGTGGAACTTAAGTTATCTCTGACACTTAGCTTTTCTTCCTCATTTTACTTGTTGAATTTGCAAACTGGGTTGCTTTTGTGATTTCTGTGTGATTCTATAAATTATTTGTGTCATATGTAACTGGTTGGTCTGGCATGAGCTCCTCTATGGCTTTTGGGATGTGCTGATGGGCATAGACGCTTGTTTGGTTTGGGCATGTTCTTTGCGAAGTATAAGCTTGTGAAGGCCTAGGCATTCTGGGTATCTCCTTTTGGGCCTGCTGTTAGGCGTACTATTGTTCCCTGTGTAATATTTATGCTTATATTCATTATTTGGCCTGTAATAATTTTGTAATACATAATTGTGGTATTAGTGAAATTGTAAAACGGGTATATTCTAATGTTTGCATAAAAAGGTAGAAAGCATGCCTATAGGATTTACATGATTTACTTGTTATTCTATCCAACCTGCATATATGCTATTTAGTTTCCATGTACACTAGTAGAAACCACGCCTATAGGGAATCACACACCCACTCAACTTGTTTACTATCAAGCATAAGCTTAAGTACTTTATTTATTCCCCATGTCTACAGCTATACTAGACAGCATGCATGTGGGAAACAAATGCCAATAACTGTCCTTCAATTTGCGTATCTACGACATATTCATTAGATATCACGCCTATAGGATTATATTAACTTATATTCTACAGATCCTCATCAGGATATCATAGGTTCTTAATTGATTCATCAACTTCAATTATCTCTATTTCTCGCCTAGAAAACATGCCTATAGGGACGAAGTGCTATAGAATCAATTTCAATTGCTAACTCTTAGAAATCCTGCCTATAGTATGCTATTACACATCTCGAAAGTATGCCAATAAAATCAAACCTGGGTAATTATCTCATGCTTTCAAACGGCTTTATTACCTCATTTAGAGATTATGCCTATAGGTCTTAATAACTTACAATATGTCATCTCAATGATCAGCATAGCAGTTCAGATACTATTAAACTATGTAGTCATTTAGAAACTATGTCTATAGGTTTAAAGTTACGCCTTGAATCTGAAACTGCCTATATGTAATACAGAATCTGCTTGCGTGCATTTGTTGCCTAAGTGTGGAGGCTAACTTGAGCCTTTAACTGCCTTTACATCAAGTCCTATTTGTTTTATATGTCGCCTAGTTTTATCACTTTGAGCAACCTAAGTAAAGTCTAGAACCATCAAAATAGAGGTCCAATGCCTCCTGCACCATAGGCATGGGACGGGTAGTGCACGCATGGGGCACGACTTAGAATTGAATTAGAGTGCCTTTAGGTAAACAACTTTAACATAGTAATTGGGTAGCTGGAGATGATAGTCTATGTCTGCTGAATATTATGAGTGACTCCCTATATCAAGGGAGTTGCGAAGTATTATTTTGTTGCACGGGGTGATCCTAGGCTAAAAAACATAGGACCTCCCCTCGTTTTCTTTAGTCATCTAATATAGAATGTTATAGTTATATCCTTGTAATCCTTGAGATTTTATACCAATTCTCATTGTGGTATAATAAAACACTTTAACCCTTTATTCTCTTTGTTTATTTGATTATCTTACCTAATTATACTGCACATAGTCTTAAGTTCGGCCGGGACCCACAGTTGTGGACCTCGAAGAGTTCCTAACACCTTCTCTATGAGGTAATTTGAGCCCTTACACGGTCTTTGGTTGTGTTGACTAGTCAAACAGAGTTATCTATATAATAGGTGCCCTAACGCACCTTAAAAATTATTAGGTGGCGACTCTTCTTCTTTTAACATTCTATCTCTCACTCAAAAGAGTTGTCACATGTCGAAACCCACTTTTGTGAGAAAAAGGGGCGCGAGAGCATGCCGACTCTACTGGAGATATACATAGGCTCTTACCGTATGAACTTACGTGAATTACTTCATGCACATCATTTCCCATCTTCACCTTTAATTGTTTCAATTTTTTTATAACATGCACATCCCTTCCCCGTTCACTTTTATTTGTTCAAATCTGTTGTGACATGTATATCTCTTCCCCGTTCACCCTTATCTCCTATGACTACTCTTCATTTCTTTTCATCTTATTTAAGATTGATATATCATGCCTCTCCCATCCCTACTCCCATACATGCTTTATTACATTCTTGCATATATTCCACGGACTAAACTGACTTCTTCTATTTGTCTTTCTATGTTTTTCATGTTTTTACCTTACTACTGTATTTACTGCTTTTACATTTTTATCGTGCAAATACTTGGCAACGTGTTATTATCTCTACATAAAGCATGCTCCACATCATACTCCACTCGTGCCAATTATCAACATAGCGACGCTTAATGAGTGTCCGCGCTCTTCCAAAATTACCTTTTTTTTAAATCGGAAAGGCTTATTTGCGGTAGACTAGTCGATCAGCGGTGCAGTCGATGGTCCTGTGCCTTTTCCCCTCAAGTTGTCCACTTGAGAGTATCAGTCTAGACCATTCTAGAAACCGTACTCCAATATCAAATGTACGTGCATCATGATAAACCTAGTACGAGTTAGAACATTGTTAATGTAATAGCCCGCTAAGACAAGCCTTGTCCAAAGTTCGATGGGATTTCAACAATCCCAATGGAAACTATCACGTTATTTTCATTACTTGGAGAAAATGTGCCAATATATTGATCATTATTGTTTAAGTAGTCGAATCTTGAGGGGGAAAGGGCTAACTTTATTTGTTTGCAGAAAATGAAGCACGAACATTCTAGATTCTGCATGGTCCAAAACATCCCACCTCTGCTGCTTGACTGGTGGAAAAACCTCACGCCTTGCGACAAGAATGATATGAGAAGGGTCCTTGGTGACTTGCCATCTTTGCTCGACATCCGACCAAATAGAGCATTAATTGAGGCCGCTACCATGTTCTGGGACGAGAAATTGGCCGTCTTCTACTTTGGTGACATAGAAATGACTCCTCTCCTATAAGAAATAGGAGGCTTCGCTAAGTTGTCGTGGGTGATTCCAGGGTTATTAGTGCTAGAGAATCGCACCCCTCACGATTTTCTAAAAATGCTAGGTTTCAAGAAAAGTGATGAGTTTCTTTGTTTGAAGAAATCATACATCCCATTTGAATTTCTTTACGAGCGTTACGGGCACAGTAAGTCATATCGTCTTCATCATGAGGAACTCACCATTACTTCTTTAGGTTGGACGTACCGTCGAGTTTATATGTTCATCGTCTACATCTTGGGGTTGTTGATATTTCCAATGAAAGGGGGAAAGATTCATACTCGTCTAGCCATGGTCGCCAACATTTTGATGGAAGGCATCGAGGGACAAACTTATACCATCATCCCCATGATTTTAGCTGAAATGTACCGCCTTCTAGATCGGTACAAGCAGGGATTCGGGCACTTCGAAGGTTGTAATATGTTATTCCAAGTTTGGTTATTGGAACACTTTCAGAGGGGAGAATATCATCAAGAGCTTCTGCGACGGCCGTTGAATGACTACGTAGCTTACCATCACCCAAAGAGAATTACATTTATTCCAGATAGGTTCGCACAACCTGGAAATATTTTAAGCTAGGTGTGTTTCTTCAGCAAACTGACAGACGAGCAGGTACATTGGATTTTGAATGGCTTCCTATCAGTGAGTTCATCATCGGGTCAAGAGAGACTACTCATCTGGTACTGATTGGGTTGAGGGGCATCTATCCTTATGCTCCTATATGGGTAATGAGACAAGCAGGAAGAAAATAGGTTATACCTCGGGTTTCCAACATGGTCCAGTACAAAGCAGATTTCAAATGGGACGTCATTCCATTCATGTTCGAAGAAAAACACATGTGGACCAGAAGATCATTGTGGAGAAAGAAACAATTGAGCCAGACAGGTATCATGCCAGTCATGTGTACTTCTATCCATCATTGTTGGTAGACGATATAGCAGGAGACGTCAAGCCGGGAGTTAATCTGATTAACAGGATCATAGATGATGTTGCTGAGGCACAGGTCAAGTATAGCAGGCTACGCAAAAGGGTTTTCGAGTCTAAAGCTAGGCATCTGGAACAACGCAAACTGGACATGGAAGCAATCAACAAATTGAAGGAAATTTCCACTAAGTCAACAAAGAGATTAGAATATTTGGAACAAGGATTGATGGAGCTGGAGGGGAAGATGAGAAAGAGGCTTTCAGATTGTCAAAACACGGATGGCAATGAAGGAGGGCATCTAGCAAAGGCTTACTTATTATTGCATATGTGCGAATAGGGTAACCTGATTGATGAAGTCAAGAGAGCTAAGCACGGAGAAGGTCCTCCTGGGACCAAGTAGATTAGGAAATAATTTTCGCTACTGCTTTCTAGCTTAGATTTCGATTGTAATAAGGCCAAGTGCCATTAGTAACTTTATCATTATTGTCGATATAGTGAGGGTATGATTCATTTTCGCATTAATGAAATGACCCAATTATTGGCATCAATTTTCTCCAAGTCTATGTGTCGCTTAGGCCTACCTCGGGCACAACGAGGTCCCCAAATTAGGACTAGAATTTATCGCATTATTTTGCAAAGCATGTTTTGCAAGCATTCTTTCAATACCCTTTACTAACTTGGTTACCTTTTTTTTTCTTTCTTTTGATTATTTCCATTCCCCAAGGTTGGTTCATGCATAATGGCATCATCCGCATATCACACTAGATCCAGAGGTCCTCCACAAACCAATCCTAAAGGAAGAAGCAAAGGGAAAGAAAAAATGGATGAATTGAGCGGTATTAGGAAAGACAACGCTACTATGGCGGAGAACGTCGAAACTTCAAATGGCCGAAGTACTCCAGCACAGAATGAACTAGTCTTACGTCTGGAATAGAAAATACTGGAGCTACAAGGAGAACTTGAGCAGGTCCGAAACGTGGCAAACCTTTCTCTCACCCTCAACGTCCCTGATATTAACCAATAAAATCGAAATACCAAAAACCCAGCACCACCCCAAAACACACAAAACCAAAATCCACCGCCAAATCTTCCTGCAACACACCAGTACCCCGCGCCTCCTCAGAACCATAACCCTCCACCGGTACCTACTCCTCAATAACACCATCATCATCCAACTTAATACCAATAAACCATAACTTATCGCACTCACCAGAATGGACCACAACCTACTCTTGATCCCCAAAACTCAACCATTGACCACCCTTATGCCCAAATTCCCAGACTTCATGAAAGAAATCCCATATATGTGGAAACTTTATCCCACACCCCACAACAAATCCTATATACCTGAATCAACCGAGAAAGACCTACTCATTAAGAACATGGCGGAATAACTCAAGAATCTCACTGGCAGAGTTTGAAGTGTCGAAGGTGGTGAAGGCATTGAAGGTTTGAATTACGAGGACTTGTGCATTCAGCTGGATGGAGAATTACCGAAAGGTTACAAACCTCTCAAGTTCGAAATGTTCGATAGAACTGGTGTTCGAAAGTGCATCTAAGGACATATTGTGACTAACTTGTAGGAGTGGGCAAAGATGAACGAATCTGCATGAACTTGTTCATGAGAAGCCTCACACGAGATGCTTTGTCATGGTATATCAGTCAGGACCCAAAGACGTTGGTTAGTTGGGTAAGCATGGCGTCAGGCTTCATGGAGAGATTTAGGTTCAACACTGAAAATGCACAAAACGTTTTCTATTTTCAAAATTTCAAGAAGAAACCAACAGAAACCTTCCGCGAGTATGCTACTCGATAGAGGTCTGAAACTGTGAAAGTAAGACCAGCACTTGAAGAAGAACAAATGAATAAGTTCTTCGTCAGAGCTCCAGATCCGCAGTACTATGAAAGGCTGATAGTTATTGAAAACCATAAATTCTCTGACATCATCAAGCTGGGAGAAAGAATATAAGAAGGGATTAAGAGCGAAACAATGACGAATTTTGAAGCACCATATGCCACAAATAAAGCCTTGCAATCGGGAGGTATCTCAAAGAAGAAAGAAGTAGGTGCTGTAGTGGAGGCCCAGGGTCCTAAGTCTCCTCTCACATACCAAACACCTCCATCTACATACTGTAAGCACATGATTTTTGCCCTATATGAAATACTCCTACAAAATCCAAGAAAATAGATTTTTTCTTAATTATTTACCATTTTTAGGAATTTTTATAGATTTTTATTAATTGTTTGCATTTTTATTGCATGTTTAAGTTTTATTNTTTTTTTAGACATAGGGCCTCCTGCATTACATTTAGAATTTTTTACATTTTTAGAATTAGCTAGTAATTACTTGTTTTATAAAAAAATTGAAAATCACAAAAAATGCTTCATTTTTATACTTTCTCTTTTCATTGATTTTTTTCTTTCTTTTAGGATTAAGTAACTTTTATAATTTTTATAATTAGCTAATTAGTTTAATTTCACACTTTTGGATAACATAGGATTTTTTTAAGTTGTAGGATTTTAATTAAAAAATGTTTTGTCTTGTGGAATTGGATGATTTTAATTAAATACCCACTCAATTTTTCCCAATCCAGCCCAATCAATCCTATACCCAAATCCGGCCCAGATCCGGCGACCCGCCAGCCCATGACCCGGATTGGACCAACCCCTCTCTTTAAAACCCCACTTTCCTAAAATCTAGAGTAGACCTCACCCCTGAGATCAGAGAATCAGCGCAGCTTTTTGGAAAACAGACCCTCCCATTGGTCTTCTTCTTCACAAATCTACAACCAAAGAGACCCCCTTCTCCTAAGTATTGCACCATTACCCTATCTTCCATCGTTAACTTTTCATTTTCAACAAGGGAGCTACAACCATGAGCTATGTGTTCAACCATGGAAAGATCTTGAAAATCCAGTTGGCGTGTAGGAGAATCTCCTCGAACCCGGCATATTTTCTCTCCTTGGCTCAAGATATGTCAAAATAGTGGGGATTCAACCTTCTCGACTGAGATCTGGGTCCAACAACTCTCTCTTCTTTGCATAAACCTCTCACACATACAATGCGGGCTTCAAAATTTCGCAAGGAAAACAACAAAAACTGAAGTAAAAAGAAGTAAAAGCTATTTTCGAATTCCAGCATGTTTTATTGATATTTCCTGGGATTTCGAAGGACATTCAAGTTGTTTGCTGTTGTTATTTCCTCTGTCGCAGCTGAATATCAACAATTCAGAATTCCAGACCTCTGTTTGGCCTTTGTTCCCATTGTTTTCCTTCTTTAGGTATGTAATTTCTCACCCCGGCACCTTCATTTTGAGTTATAAATGAAAATTTGCTATGTTCCTGCTGAGTTCCGGTTTGATTTAGATTTAAATTAGATGATCTACTGGTTTGCAAGTAGGATTTGTTATGATCTTTGTAGTTGCTTGTTTATTCGTTGAACATAAGGTTGCGTTGTTATGAGCAAGTTTGTAGTTATGAAAGTCCATCGAGATTTCATATCATCTTTCCTAGTTGCACCTTTTGCTGGTTGCGTGCCTTTGTTCATTTTTAACATGACAGCGGTATGGGAAAATTTGTATTTATGTATGTCCATCGTCTATTTCATTTTCCTTCTGATTCTCTTTGAACAACTATGAACCGATCCATAATATGATCAAATCTTTGGGGAATCTAGTTGCTGGATTTATTTGCATTGTACTATTTGTGTAATTAGGCCCTTCCTATAATTAGACATAGTCGTGATACCTAATTCGGTGGTGCATTTTATGTTACCCGATTATAACAATTTCGAATAATAAAAGCCTTTGGAATAAGTTGAGGCGCGCCATGCCAAATAAAATCTCAAAACTCATGGCCCTCACTTAATTAAGTTTAATCCTTAGAAATCGACGCGTGCCATTTAGTTGAATTTACATGGCCCTCGCAAAGTTAAAAACGCGTAGTTGCTTTAGGTGCGTAATTTAAAATTATCTTCCTAAACTCGGGTGTGCATTTCATGTGACCCGAATCCAAATCTTAATAACGTTGAACCAAATAGGATTCGAATTGCGGGTGCATTTCATGTGGTGCAGTCCAAAGACATGTTTTAGACGACGTTAAATCTTCTTTAAAATGAATAAAGCGGTTATAAAGTTAAAATTACACCATAGGTTAAAACATGTATTAAAATCAGATAATAGGCCGATTATGATAGTTTAAGCAACCGTGCTAGAACCACGGAATCCGGGGGTGGCTAATACCTTCCCTCACGCTAACATAATTCATTATTCAGAATTTCTGGTTCGCAGACTTCCCAAGAAAAGTCAAATTTTTCTCGATTTGGGATTTCATATAAACCGGTGACTTGGGACACCAAATAAACTATCCCAAGTGGCGACTCTGAACAAAAAATAAATAAATAATCCCATTTCGAATAATGTCACATAAAGAGGAAAGACTGCCTTATATACTATCCTTCGGGGTGGTGTGTAAAAAAGGAGTTGTGACAGCTCTGGCGACTCTGCTGGGGAACCAAACCCAGAACTTCGGTTCAGGGTTTAAGAATTTGAGTTTAGAATAGCTGTTATGATTGGCTTTATTATCTGATTTTCCTACATGTTTGAGCCTAATGTGCTAAATGCTTTTACCGCTTTGATATTCTGTGAACTGTATATGAACTGCTATGAAACCCTTCCTTTCTCTGAGTCCTCTAAATCATGGAGAAGGGTGCACTTCGTGTGACGTCTCTTCTGTCTAAAGTCTTATCCCATTTTAGAACGAGGTTTGGACAAGTTGCAAAGCCGGTGAAGCTTTTGTATTCCTTTACGGCACGAGCTGTCCGCTCGGGTAACCCAGGTCTAGAACAATAAACCCAGGTTTTAAGCCTAGTATAACAAAGCCTCATGCCGGATCCCTAGTAGGAACGCTTGTTTGCATCACGTGCATTTGACTTAGGAGACTCAACACAGGGGTTGGGTCTGTCTAGGACAGGTGTACCCGAAATGAAAAGACCATCCTGATGCATCTTACGTGCTACTTACATATCTGTCTGTTCGGGCTTGCATGTTGATTGGCTTATAGAATAGAGGAAGAAAATCAAAAAAAAAAGAAAAAGAAAATCAAAAAACTGAAAAAAAAGAGTGAGTGGTAGGTATTTAGAATATTCTGAAACTCTGCCGGAATTCTGAAAAAAAAGAAAGAGTCATTTCAAAATGAGCTAAAATTTTCAAGTGCCATATTTCCCGTGTTCCGTCAAAGCTGACCGAACTACGCGGGTCTGATTCTCATCGGATGTGAGATACGTAGGCAAACCTCATCGGTTCTAACCCCAATTTTCAAAATCCAAAACTATTTTCCTTTAGTTCCTTCTTTAAAAATCTTTCCTTAGAAAATTCAAAAAAAAAGGAGTAAAAGTAAAAAAAAAATGGTTTCCTTCTTTCTAATGTCTTTCATACGGAAAAAGAAAAATCAATAAAAATCAAAATCCAAAAATACGGGTTTCCTTCATTTTGAAGTATTTGTCCAAAAAAAAAAATCCAAAAAAATCAGAAACAAGAATCCAAACAAAAATACTCCTTTGATGTCTTTCTTTAATAAATGTGTATAAAAAAAAATTTGAAAAATTGAAGTCTAAAAATATTTTCGTTTTTCTTTAGAAGTGCTTTTGTAAATAAACAAAAACTCAGAAATCCAAAACATTTTCTTAAAAGTCACTTTTTCAAAAATGAAGAGGTAACTTCCAAAATCCAAAAAAATATTTTTCTTTCTTTTAGAAAACAAAAATATTTCTTTTATTTGTAAAATTCCCAAAGTTCAAATCAAACGCAAATGATTTTTTTTAGAAGTCTTTCTTTCAAAAAAGCAAAACAAAAATCAAAATCAAAAAATATATTTCCTTTCTTCTTTTAAAGCATTTTTTTTTTCAAAAATTCCAAAAAAAAAGAGTTAGTTTATTTACTCTATTCTCAATCTTCCAGAATTACGCAAGATCTGATTCATGCGGGGTCATGATACGTAGGCAATCCCCATCGGATTCGATCATAGCTAAAAAAATCGAGTGAAAAATAAACTAAAAAAGAAAAAGAGAGAAAAATTGAAAAAGAAAAGAAAAAGAGTGAAAAAAGGGAAAAAAAAAGGAGCAACAAGAAAAAAGAGTGACAAATAAAAGAGAAAAAGAGAGTGCCAAAAAATAAAAGAGCGGCAAAAACAAGACAAAAATAAAAAGTGATTAGAGGGAAACAAAGATGAAGAAAAGAGGTCCATACGGAAAAAGTTAGTTAAGGCCGGGATGAAACATGCAACTGTTCAAACACATGGTAGAAGCGTTTAACTGTTAGGTGCATTGCATCCCAACGTGCGATTTCCTATATGTTAAATGTTTCATTACTAACAAGGTTGTTGGGTGTGCAAAATAGCCAAGTTTTAGCGGTTGGTTTTGTTGGTAGTCCGGCCTCCCCTCGTTCACAAGATCCAAAGGCATAGATGGCCTCCACAAGCAATCCACCAATCATCAGTCTTGAGGATAGCCCGGCATCGGCTATTCTACAGCTAGAATCAGCAGTTGTTGAAGAGAATAAGCTATTGTGTCTCCGCATATGGGAAATGTGGGACGCCTGATCTAATGGTAGGGAACCGTCAAGTGCAATCCCTAGATTCCCTGAATCGATCCCCAGGTCCGGTGAGGTTACCAATGTCCCTATGCCCAACCCGCTCATCCCATGCGGGCACCCTCCAATGCCCTCCAATGATCCTGACATGCCTTCGTTGGTTCGCCCCCAGGCACCGCCTCCAATGTTCACCTTTCAGGGTCCACAGCTTCAATCAGATATAACATGTGACCCCATACTCTTTCACTCAACCTCCGCGATATGATCTCTCGGTGGAGCAAGAAAAGGTCGTTAAAAATCCCGAGCAAGAGGAGATTGCTCGGAAGATGAAGAGCCTGGAACAAAGCTTGAAAAACATGCAAGGTCTGAGTGGCCAAAAGAGTGTCTCATACTCTGACCTCTGTATGTTTCCCCATGTCCACTTGCCAGCTGGCTTCAAGATGCCAAAATTTGAAAGATATGACGGGCATGGAGATCCGATCGCCCATTTGAAAAGATATTGCAACCAGTTGAGGGGTGCTGGCGGAAAAGAGGAGTTGCTAATGGCCTATTTTGGGGAAAGCCTTACCGGAATTGCTTTTGAGTGGTATACAGATCAAGAAATTACTCATTGGCATGTGTGGGACGATATGGCTCGAGATTTTGTCCGCCAGTTCCAGTATAATATGGACATTGCTCCCGACAGAAACTCCTTGACCAATTTGAAAAAGAAAACCGCGGAAAGCTTTCGCGAATACGCTGTCAAACCTCCTATCATCCCACCACACTATTATCCCTTTCAAGATGATGCTTATGCCGCGACACCACCTCCATATGCGGTGATGAGCGCGCAATCATACACATGGCCACAACATTATCCACAAAACCGAGCTCCACCTCCATGAAATACCTATCCTTACCAAGCTCCATATAATCCTCAACCAAATGATCCCCAAACAATCCTCGCCCAAGAGAGCCTTCTTAGAAAGAATCAGTTCACCCCAATTGGTGAATCGTATTCAAGCTTGTTCCAAAAGCTAATCAGTCTAAATCTATTGCATCTAATGGCCCCGAACCAGCCAAACCCCGAGTCTCCCTCGCAACGAGCTGACGCTAGATGCGAATACCACTCTGGAGCAGTAGGACACAGTACAGAGGACTGTTGGACCCTCAAAAGGGAATTTGAAGATTTGATTGAAGCTGAAAGGATTGTTTTTCAGGATGAAGAAGCTCTTGATGTGATGAACAATCTGTTACCTGCCCACAACATCAGGCCAATGGTCAGAATGATTTGTGAAGCTGACGAATGTGATCCGGCACTGAAAGCCATTGCATCCATGACCGAAACTGAAGAAAAGTCAAAAAACGGTTGCCAAGCGTGAAAGTTCTCTATCAGACGGGAGTCTCGGTAGCCAGTCTTGCCATCCTTTCTGCGTTCGGATTATCTCAGGGTGTGATCTGGATGTTTTACTTTATTGTCTTACTTTCCGATGTAAATCAAAAAATCAAAAATCAAAAAATCAAATGAAATTAATATTTCATTGTCCAGGAATGTCTTTTTTCTTAATCTTGTCGTTTTTCTTATTCTCTTTTCAGTCCTGTTAAATGCAAATTTCAATAACATGACATGCTTGCGGACTTCATGCCCAGATCCTGAAAGCTGTAAGACCTCGAAATAATGAATCAAGGATTAGATCCCAATGAGGATAGAGTTTAAGGAAATAAAACAAAGAGTTGGAACAACTGAAGGAAAATTGGTTCCCAGATTGGAAAGGTCCATACATTGCAACAAGAGTACTGCCAAATGAGTGCGTTGTAATTAGGACGCCTCGAAGGGAATGTCCCTAAAACAACTGTCAATGCAAATTCAACCCAAAGGTACTCTGATTGATCCTCCATATAGTATTAATATTCTCCGGTTGAGATGATACAGGCTTTCATTCTCGCTACCCAAACACTATTAACGCTTTGCAAACCCTTTAAGCCGGTTACTCTTCTTTGATTACCCTCTTTGGAACTTGAAAGTGTTATTGAAAGGGAAGAAAAAAACAAAAAAAAAGGGAAGAAAAAAACAAGAAAATTAAAAAAAAAGAAGAAAAAAAAAAAGAAGAAGAAAGAAAGAGAAAGAAAAAGAAAACAAAACAAAACAGAAAAACAAAAAAAACAACAAAACAAAATGTTTTCCTGAACTACGTTCGACTTGATTCTGAAAGGATACGTAGGCAGCCTCTCTCTGGGGTTCAGTCACACCAAAATAAAAAATTCAAATTTTCCCAAAAGTGAAACTGGAGAAGAAGTTATAATGGTTCGGCAATGATCCCGCCCAAAAGGTTCCAAAGTTGAAACTCAATCCAAATTCTTTTTACCCCAAACCTTGTTCAAGTCCTTCTGATCAATCGGCAAAGAGGTTCAAAATGGGAGGATGGAGTAATTTGGATCTGATACAACAAAATGAGAGTAATAAAATGAGAGAGTCTTATTGGTGAAAACCCACACGGGCACCGTAAGGCGATGGTAAGAAGGGAAAAATTGAAACGAGAGAGTCTTGTTAGTGAAAACTCGCAAAGAGCACTATAAGGCGATGATGAGAAGTCGTGAAAACCCGCAAAGGGCGTCCCCGATCGAAAAGAGGATCCTCACAACCATCGGCACCGACAGAGACCTGGCAAGGTTCTCGATTTCAAGGCAAATTTGTGATGAATTTCTGAGAGTCGGACGGTTTACACAGATTAGGCATCCAGTCCAAAAGGCATGTCACGTTCATTGAAGTCCGTATGTACTCCAGATAAGTCCTTATTTCCTCTCCTCGAAAGGGATACCTCTCGTTTAAATTAATTGTCTTGTCCATTATTTATTTTTTTTTGAATCCCTTTCGGTCTAACTCTATTCCGGAACTGAGACAAAGAAGGGATGGCAAGACTGATTTACAGGGCTTTTGTTTGACACGAGCTAATGTGCAAAAAGGCACCCAGCCTTGTCAGGGGCATCAAGTCGACCTCGACTAGCCATGGCAGCCGATGCTGCGAAATCAAAACTCTCAGAAAGAGAAAATCAAATTGAAGTGCATATAAAAGGAAAATGAAGTTGAAAAGGCTGAGTCCCACGTGGCTAACCGTCTCGGCAAATGTTTGAAAAGTCAAGGGACCCCAGATGATCTGAAATTGATGTTGCAAGAAAGAAGCCAGAAAAGAAAGGCCTACAAAGGCGAAATAAAGTTGGAAGAGGCTAAGTCCTACGCGACTAGCCGTTGTAGCAAAGTTTAAGGAGCCAAAAGTTCCCCAATGTTTCAAAGAAAAAAAAATGA
Organism: Nicotiana attenuata; assembly: GCF_001879085.1. Classification (NCBI taxonomy): domain Eukaryota; kingdom Viridiplantae; phylum Streptophyta; class Magnoliopsida; order Solanales; family Solanaceae; genus Nicotiana; species Nicotiana attenuata. Next base: position 255,730 of record NW_017671599.1, read on the forward strand.
ATGAAAAAAAGAAAAAAAAAAGAAAGAAAAAAAAAGAAAAGGAAGTCAGAAAGGAAAGGCCTACGAAGGCAAAATAAAGTCGAAAAGGTTGAGTTCCACCAACCAACCGTTATGGCAAAATTTGGAAAAAACCAGAAGTTCTTAAGGCTTGAAATGAAATTGGTCCCCAGGAAACAAGCAGTTGCAACTGAGATCTTCATCAAAGAAGCTCGGCCGAGATCAAGCGATTGAGACAATCAAGGCCACAAAACCAACCACCGTTTCAAACTAACAATTGTTCTTTCTTTGAAAATTTGAAACAGGTACAATCCAAAGCAACCTTGCAAAAAGCAGGTGCAACCAAAAAGGAAAAAGAAGTGCGCAAGTGCTAGAAACAGCTTTGCAGCAAATAATCAATCCAAAAAGGGAAGTTTCCTCCAAGTTCTTTCCTGTAATTTATTAAAAAAATGATGAAAAATGAAATAAAAAAAAAGATAGGAAAAAGAAGAAATCCAAACAAAAATGATAGTTTAGAATCCCCAATATCAATTTTTTACGCTTTGCCAATATTAGGGCTCCAATCCCTGAGTTGAGTTTTTTAGACATAGGGCCTCCATTCCCATAGTCGCCTTTTACCAACATTAGGGCTCCAATCCCTGGGTTGAGTTTTTAGACATAGGGCCTCTATTCCCTAGTCGCCTCTTTTACCAACAATAGGGCTCCAATACCTGAGTTGAGTTTTTAGACATAGGGCCTCCATTCCCTAGTCGCCTTTTATCAACATTAGGGCTCCAATACCTGAGTTGAGTTTTTAGACATAGGGCCTCCATTCCCTAGTCGCCTTTTTTGCCAACATTAGGGCTCCAATCCCTGAGTTGAGATTTTTAGACATAGGGCTTCCATTCCCTAGTCGCCTTTTTGCCAACATTAGGGCTCCAATCCCTGAGTTGAGATTTTTAGACATAGGGCCTCCATTCCCTAGTCGCCTTTTTTACCAATATTAGGGCTCCAATCCCTGAGTTGAGATTTTTAGACATAGGGCCTCCATTGCCTAGTCGCCTTTTGCCAACATTAGGGCTCCAATCCCTGAATTGAGTTTTTAGACATAGGGCGTACATTCCCTAGCCGCCTTTTACCAACATTAGGGCTCCAATCCCTAAGTTGAGATTTTTTAGACATAGGGCCTCCATTCCCTAGTCACCTTTTGCCAACATTAAGGCTCCAATCCCTGCGTTGAGTTTTTAAGACTTAGGGCCTCCATTCCCTAGTCGCCTTTTTTACCAACATTAGGGCTCCAATCCCTAAGTTGATTTTTTAGACATAGGGCCTCCATTCCCTAGTAGCCTTTTTACCAACATCAGGGCTCCAATCCCTGAGTTGAGATTTTAGACATAGGGCCTCCATTCCCTAGTCGCCTATTACCAACATTAGGGCTCCTATCCCTGAGTTGAGTTTTTAGACATAGGGCTTCCATTCCCTAGTCACCTTTTATCAACATTAGGGCTCCAATCCCTGAGTTGAGTTTTTTAGACTTAGGGCCTCCATTCCCTAGTCGCCTTTTTGCCAACATTAGGGCTCCAATCCCTGAGTTGAGTTTTTAGACATAGGGCCTCCATTCCCTAGTCGTTTTTTTACCAACATTAGGGCTCCAATCCCTGAGTTGAGTTTTTAGACATAGGACCTCCATTCCCTACTCGCCTTTTACCAACATCAGGGCTCCAATCCCTGAGTTGAGATTTTGGACATAGGGTCTCCATTCCCTAGTCGCCTTGTTACCAACATAAGGGCTCGATTCCCTGAGTTGAGTTTTTAGACATAGGGCCTCCATTCCCTAGTCGCCTTTTTTACCAACACTAGGGCTCCAATCCCTGAGTTGAGTTTTTAGACATAGGGCCTCCATTCCCTAGTCGCCTTTTTTACCAACATTAGGGCTCCAATCCCTGAGTTGAGATTTTAGACATAGGGCCTCCATTCCCTAGTCACCTTTTATCAACATTAGGGCTCCAATCCCTGAGTTGAGTTTTTTAGACTTAGGGCCTCCATTCCCTAGTCGCCTTTTTGCCAACATTAGGTCTCCAATCCCTGAGTTGAGATTTTAGACATAGGGCCTCCATTCCCTAGTCGCCTTTTTACCAACATTAGGGCTCCAATCCTTGAGTTGAGTTTTTAGACATAGGGCCTCAATTCCCTAGTCGCCTTTTTTTACCAACATTAGGGCTCCAATCCTTGAGTTGAGTTTTTAGACATAGGGCCTCCATTCCCTAGTCGCCTTTTTTACCAACATTAGGGATTCAATCCCTGAGTTGAGTTTTTAGACTTGGGGCCTCCATTCCCTAGTCACATTTTATCAACATTAGGGCTCCAATCCCCGATATAGCAACTTGTTACAGAAGATACTAGATGCCGGACATGATGACTCTGGGAGTAGATGCATTGTTTTAAAAGGCGGAAGTGTGAGACTAGGTCACTTTATCTCAGATGGAGTGGAGGTGAGTCCTGAGACACAGGACGTAAGTCCCATGAACTATTAACTTTTACATTTTATATACAATAAATAACATAAACATATGGAAAAACATTACC
>NW_017671599.1:260037-272796 GCF_001879085.1 Nicotiana attenuata
TCCCTGAGTTGAGATTTTTAGACATAGGGCCTCCATTCCCTAGTCGCCTTTTTTGCCAACATTAGGGCTCCAATCCCCGAGTTGAGTTTTTAGACATAAGGCCTCCATTCTCTAGTCGCCTTTTACCAATATTAGGGCTCCAATCCCTGAGTTGAATTTTTAGACAAAGGGCCTCTGTTCCCTAGTCGCCTTTTACCAACATTAGGGCTCCAATCCCTGAGTTGAGATTTTAGACATAGGGCCTCCATTCCCTAGTCGCATTTTACCAACATTAAAAGATATTTTGTGCTGAGCTTCATGTTTTACCGTTGCCCGAGGGGCTTATGAGATCATGACTGAGTAAGGCCAAGGGCCTGTATTGTTAGGTTACTTTTGGGTCGGGCTGTACGCTGCAGTAGTGATATATTGATTATGATAATGAGGCTGAGGGCCCGAGATTGTACGCCACGAGGTGGCTTGAGATTTATATGAGGCCGAGAGCCTGTTTATGATGCCACGAGATGGCTTGATATTGCGCTTGGGCCGTAAGGGGCACCTCCCGGAGTCTGTACACCCCCCAGTGAGCGCGGGTACCCATTCTGATATGAGATGTAGCCCGAGGGGCTGGTATTGTTCTGTGATATTGCCCGAGGGGCTGATTCTGTTGTTACTGTGCCTGAGGGGCAGTTATTATGTGTTTACCTTTTTAGTTGTTTTTTACGTGTATTGTTTAACTGTTTAAAGGATGATTATGAGATTTCACTGCTTAATTATATTCACTAATTTTATTATGCCTCTTTTAGCTTAATGTTGTGCCTTATGTGATTTTATATCGCTCAGTCTTCATTTATTTTTATTACTCACTGAGTTGGATTACTCACTTTACTCCCTGCACCCCTGTGTGCAGATTCGGGCGCTACAGGTCCTGCTCTTGAGGGTTGATAGTTCCAGTAGGTCTTCGGAGATTTACTAGGGAGCTGCTTGGCGATTCGCAACCCAGTGCATTCTCCCTCTATCTTAGTTCTTTTTGATTTAGTTACGTAGTAGTGAATTAGATTTCAGACTTCTAGTATTGTTTTAGATGCTCATGACTGGTGACATCCCGATGTCGGGCTGTGTTGGTTATTAATTCCGCAACTTTTACTGTTATTTTGGGATTTCATTTCTATTAAAGACTTGGTATTTATTATTTTAACTGTTTAAAGTGAATTGGAAGTGTGTTGGCTGGCCTTGTCTTCACGAGAGGCGCCATCACGACCGGGTTTGGGTTTAGGGTCGTGACAAGTTGGTATTAGAGCCTAGGTTACATAGGTCTCACGAGTCATGAGCATGTTTAGTAGAGTCTCGCGGATCAGTACGGAGACGTCTGTATTTATCCTCGAGAGGCTGCATAACCTTTAGGAAAATCGCATAGTCTTGAAATTCTTGTCGTGCGAACTTGTTGATCCGAGTACTAAACTTCTGTTATTCTATTCTCTCACAGATGGTGAGGACACGCTCTACCGGTCAGGATGGACGACCACCAGTACCACCAGCTGGAGCCACTAGAGGCCGAGGACGTGGTCGAGGCTGTGGAAGGGGCAGATGTGCAGCCCCCACAGCAGCTGGGACAGCACCTGCTGATCCACCAGCCGCCCCAGTTCAGGAGCAGGTCCCAGTTGTGGACACTCCAGCAGCACCAGCTCAGGCACCAGCTGTGCCCATTGATATTCTGGGTCTTCAGGAGACTTTGGCCCAGATATTGACAGTATGTACTAGTCTGGCTCAGGCGGTCGCGGTTTCTACTACCGCAGCCACTTCTCAGGCAGGGGGAGGCTCTCAGACTCCCACCGCTCGCACATCCGATCCGGTGGTTCAGGGAGTATAGACATGTGATTTTTGACCCTCCCCAAGATTTTTCATATTTTAGCACGTAAATATTTAATCTAGGCCTAATATCGCTATTTTAATTAATTTTCACTCTTTTTGTTTAATTTATTACAAGAAAATGAAAATTACAAAAAAAAAATTTGTTTGCTGTTTTGTAGTCATTTTTAATCTTGAAAAATACCAAAAAAATAGTTTTGTTTTAATGGTTAGTCTTATTTTAACAGTTATTTTACTTAAGTTGGACTAATTAATAAATGAGATTGTATTTTAATCTCGTTCGCGGGGAAAGAATAAAGCTTGGGCTCGAGCAACCCATTTTTAGGCCTAATTTTTAGACCTAGTCCATAATTACCAAGCTCATAATTTCCAGGGTCATACCCCTAACCTAATCCCTACCCTTATATAATAGTATATACACCTAAAATATAGACCTACACCCAAAACACTGAATCTGCCGTTTATCTTCTAAGAATCAAAGAAAAGCCAAAAATGGCAAAGGACCAAAAACCTTGAAGCCTAAGTCTGAAGAGGAGCAGCTGATCTAACACTCAACAATCAGCCGCAATACAAAATAGAAATCAGTCGAAAATAGAACAAAAGAAAAGCGAAAGAGAGCTAACGCCTAAGACCAAAAACACTGAAAATCAATCAACGCCTACAATTTGGAGAAAGTTGACAGCCGCAGACATGTGCTAACGGCAGCAGTAACGGTTTAGCCCCCCTCTTCTGATTTCTGATTTTTAAAATCATGGAACTCGATCAAATTTGAGGGTGGTCGGAGTTCGATCGAGTCCGAGGTTGTCGTTAAGTTGTTGTCCAGTTTCTCCGGTCAAAATGGCGTCCGATCTGGGTCGAGTCGTTTGTCATCTTTGTTTTGGTGTTGTAGCAGAGATTTATTTTGAATGAAAGTTCAGAAGGTTTTCTTCGCCGAAGTCTGCAATTCGCGTCCGATTTAGTTCGCGATTTGGGTGTATCACTGTTTCCATTTTCTACTACTTTATTAAAAAGGAGTTTCAGCTAAACAGGTTCATACCCACTTTCTCTTCTTAATTCGAGCTACATTTTATGTCTGATTGTGTGTTCTGGTTGAATTATTTGCTGAAATCGTTATAATATGAGACTTGTTAATAGAGAAGAACACCCGTTTAAAACAACTGATGCATGCTGATTTGGATTTGCTTGGGAAGAAGCTTTAGTTAATTTCTCAATATTCAAGTTGTAATTTGGTAGAAACAAAGAGCAATAAACATGGGATACCGATTCATTGGTATCGACTTGGAATAAAATATTACAGCAAAAGCATAGAAAATTGAAGTAATTGCAAGGGATGACTTTGATTTGTTATGGTTATGTCATTTTTGGTGCGGAAGTTAAATAGAAAAGTGATAAAGGAAGCGTGAGAAGAGGAGGGTTGCTTAATCTGGACAAGGCAAAGGCTAAGGGATTTGGGAACCACGGGTACGGCTCCCGTGACATAGTTGTGATTTGTAGTTAATAAAATTCGGGGGTGCATTTCATGTAACCCGATTATAACAACTTCGAATAATAAAACCTTTTGAAATAAATTGAGGCATGCCATGCCAAATAAAATCTTTAAGCCCATGGCCCTCACTTAATTAATTTTAACTCTTTAGAAATCGAGGTGTGCCATTAGTTGAATTTCCGATGGCCCTCGCAAAGTGGAAAATGCGTAGTTGCTTTAGGCGCGCTATTTTTAAAAATTACCTTCCTAAACTCGGGTGTGCATTTCATGTGACCCAAATCCAAATCTCACAATGTTAAATAAAATGTGTCTCGGACTGCGGGTGCATTTCATGTAGCGTGGTCCAAAGATGCGTTTTAGATGACGTTGAAATCTTCCTTAAAATAATTAAAAGCGGTTAATAATTTAAAATTGTACCATAGGCTAAAACATGTATTAAAATCAGATAATAGGCCAATTATAATGGTTAAGCGACCGTGCTAGAACCACGGAATTCGGGGGTGCCTAACACCTTCCCTCGGGTTAACAGAATTCCTTATTCAGAATTTCTGGTTCGCAGACTTCAAAAGGAAAGTCGAATTTTCCTCGATTTGGGATTTTAAAATAAACCGGTGACTTGGGACACCAGAAAACAAACTATCCCGAGTGGCGACTCTGAATTAAATAAATAATCCCATTTCGAATAATGTCACATAAAGTGGAAAAACTCCCTTATATATCCCTCGGGGTGTAAAAAAAAGGAGGTGTGACAGGGAGTGCAGACACCGGAGGCACCACTAGCCCAGTCGGTGGCAGCTGCGCAGGGTTATGTAGCTCCTGTTATGCCGGAGGACGAGCAACATAGATTGGAGAGGTTTGGCAGGCTCCAGCCTCCTACTTTCAGTGGTGTAGAGGGCGAGGATGCCCAGGGTTTCTTAGACAGATGTCAGAGGATTCTTCGCACTGCGGGTATTCTGGAGACCAGCGAGGTTGCATTCACGACCTTTCAGTTTACCGGAGCTGCCTTCACTTGGTGGGAGGCATATGAGCGGCGTAGGCCTGGTGGTTCTGCACCTCTGACTTGGCAGCAATTCTCCGCTCTATTTTTGGAGAAGTATGTTCCACAGTCTCGTAGGGAGGAGCTGAGTAGGCAGTTCGAGCAGTTGAGACAGGAAGATATGACGGTTACTCAGTACGAGATGAGGTTCTCAGAGTTAGCTCGACATGCTATTTGGTTGGTTGCTACTGAGAGAGAGAGGACCAGGAGGTTTGTTGATGGCCTCACCTACCAGCTTCGGGTTCTCATGACTAGGGAGAGGGTGTCAGGTGCTACATTTGAGGAGGTTGTGGGTATTGCTCGAGAGATTGAGTCAGTTCGTTGCTAGGAGAGCGAGGAGAGAGAGGTTAAGAGGCCTCGTGGTCATGGTAGTTATGGGGTGCCCCTTCGAGGGGCCAGTTTCAGCACGGCAGAGGCCGTCAGTTCACGCATGCTCAGTCAGCTCGCCCAGGTTATCGTGGGGTACCCAACTCACGCTGCACTGCCCTCCAGAAATGCGAGGTAAACTGCGTACCTTGGTCAGAAATGACAAACACGAGCACACCATGAAGACGAACGATCTTCCGAATATAGATCTCTGCTAACCACTCCAAAGAGTAGGAAACTTCCACATGAATGAAATGCGCTGACTTAGTCAGCCTATCCACAATAACCCATACTACATCGAACTTCCTCTGAGTCCGTGGGAGTCCAACAACAAAATCCATAGTGATATGCTCCCACTTCCACTCAGGAATCTCAATTTTCTGAAGCAAACCACCAGGTCTCTGATGCTCGTACTTTACCTGCTGACAATTCAACCACCGTGCTACATATGCAACAATATCCTTCGTCATCCTCCTCCACCAATAATGTTGCCGCAAGTCTTGATAAATCTTTGTGGCGCCCGGATGAATAGAACACCGGGAACTATGGGCCTCCTCTAGAATCAACTCATGAAGTCCATCCACATTAGGCACACAAACTCGACCCTGCATCCTCAAAAACTCCGTCATCTCCAACTGTAACCTGTTTGGCATCTCTGTGCCACACTGTGTCCCTAAAGACAAGCAAATGAGGATCATCATACTGCCAATCTCTGATACGCTCAAATAATGAAGACCGAGCAACTGTACAAGCTAGAACATGGTTGGGCTCAGAAACATCCAACCTTACGAACTGATTAGCCAAAGCCTGAACATCCAAAGCAATCGGTCTCTCAACGACTGAAATATACGCAAGGCTGCCCATACTAGCTGAATTCCTACTCAAAGCATCGTCCACTACATTGGCCTTCCCGGGATGATACAAGATAGTGATATCATAGTCTTTCAATAGCTCCAACCACCTCCTTTGTCTCAAATTTAGCTCCTTCTGCTTGAACAAGTATTGCAAACTCTTGTGATCCGTGAACACCTCATACGACACGCCATATAAATAATGCGTCCAAATATTCAGCGCGCGAACAATGGCTGCTAGCTCAAAATCATGAACTGGATAATTCTTCTCGTGAATCTTCAACTGCCGTAAATCATATGCATTAACTTTGCCATTCTGCATCAACACCGCACCAAGTCCAATACGAGATGCATCACAATATACTTTATATGGCCCTGAACCTGTGGGCAACACCAACACCGGTGCCGAAGTCAAAGTAGTCTTGAGCTTCTGAAAGCTCGCCTCACACTCGTCCGACCACCTGAACGGGGCACCCTTCTGGGTCAACCTGGACATCGGGGGTGCTATGGATGAAAACCCCTCCAAAACCAACGGTAATAACCCGCCAAACCCAAGAAACTCCGGATCTCTGTAGCTGATATGGGTCTAGGCCAGTCCTTGACTGCCTTAATCTTCTTAGGATCCACCTGAATACCCTATGCTGATACAACGTGCCCCAAGAAAGCAATTGAACTAAACCAAAACTCACATTTAAAAAACTTAGCATATAAATGGCTGTCTCTCAAAGTCTGAAGGACGACTCGAAGATGCTGTGCATGCTCCTCTCGGCTGCGGGAGTAGATCAAAATATCGTCAATGAAAACAATCACGAAGGAATCAAGATAGGGCTTGAACACCCGGTTCATCAAATCCATAAATGCTGCTGGGGCATTTGTCAACCCAAATGACATCACTAGAAACTCATAATGCCCGTACGGAGTGCGAAAAAGATTTCTTAGGGACATCGGATGCCCTAATCCTCAACTGATGGTAGTTAGACCTCATATCAATCTTCGAAAACACCTTGTCACCCTGAAGCTGATAAAATAAGTCATCGATCCTCGGCAATGGATACTTGTTCTTGATAGTGACTTTGTTCAACTGCCGATAATCTATGCACATCCTCATCGATCGATCCTTCTTCTTAACAAACAACACCGTCGCACCCCAGGGTGAGACACTAAGTCTAATTATCAAGGAAATCTTGCAACTGCTCCTTCAATTCTTTCAACTTTGGCGGGGCCATGCGATAAGGCGGAATAGAAGTGGGCTGAGTGCCAGGAGCCAAATCAATGCAAAAGTCAATGTCCCTGTTGGGTGGCATCGCCGGTAGGTCTGCAGGAAATACCTCTTGAAACTATCAAACAACTGGCACAGAATCCATAGAAGGAACCTCAACACTAGAATCACGAACATAGGCCAAATAAGACAAGCACCCCTTCTCGACTATACGCCGAGCCTTCACATAAGAAATAACTTTACTGATAGAATGACCAGGAGTCCCTCTCTACTCCAATCGAGGCAACCCCGGCAAGGCTAAGTCACGGTCTTGGTGTGACAGTCCAATATAGCATGATAAGGTGACAACCAATCCATCCCCAAAATAACATTGAAGTCAACCATATCGAGAAGTAGGAGATCTACACTAGTCTCAAGACCCCCAATAACAACTACACACGAACAATAGACACGGTCTACAATAATAGAATCCTCTACTGGCATGGACACATACACGGGAGCACTCAAATAATCACGAGGCACAACCAAATATGGAGCAAAATACGATGACACGTAGGAGTATGTAGACCCTGCATCAAATAGAACCGAAGCATCTCTACTGCAAACTGAAACCGTACCTGTGATAATTGCATCAGAGGACTCAAACTCAGGCCTGGCTGGAATAGCATAACATCGGGGCTGGGCCCCACCACTCTGATCTACATCCCTGGGACGGCCTCCTGCTAGCTGGCCTCCACCTCTAGCGACCTGACCTCCACCTCTAATACCTCGACCTCCACCTCTGGCTGCCTAACCCCTACCTCTAGCTGGCTGAGCGGGCGGTGGAACACCCAGTGCTGGAACCATGGCACGAGAACCCTGATGCTGAGAACATGCTCGAGGGCAAAATCTAGCAATATGCCTCAGATAGCCTCAAGTATAATAAGACCTCGGGTGCTGAGACTGCTGACCCTGAAACTGACCCTGACGGCCTGAATAACCACCCTGAAAACTCTGGAGCGGAGGGGCACTAATAGGAGCTGGTGATGCACTGTAGGGTAGCTGATCAGAATATTGCATATGAGAGCCACGACCACTTGGAGCACCGTGAGAAGCCTGAAGTGCTGAATGAAACGGCCTGCGAGGATGGCCTCTACCAAAAGAATCCCTGCCTCCAGACGAGGCACCACTGAACCTTCCAGAATGACGAGGCCTCTTGTTCGACCCCTGACCACTTCCCTAAGCTAGAACCATCTCTACTCGCCTGGCCACATTGACTGCATCCTAAAAAGAAATCTCGCACCCTGATTCCTTAGCCATCTGCAATCTGATAGGCTGAGCGAGTCCCTCAATAAACCTCCTCACTCTCTCTCTCTCTCGGTGGGGAATATAAGAAGAGCATGGTGAGCCAAATCAATAAACCTAGTCTCGTACTGAGTGACAGTCATAGAACCCTGCTGAAGATGCTCGAACCGCCTACGATATTCCTCTCTCTGGATGACAGGAAGGAACTTCTCGAGAAATAGCTAAGAGAACTGGTCCCAAGGAAAAGCAGGCGACCCAGCTGGTCTGGCCAAACAAAACCCCCTCTACCATTTCTTGGTGGAACCTGACAGACGAAATGTAGCAAAGTCAACCCCATTGGTCTCCACTATCCCCATGTTCCGTATAACCTCGTGACAATTGTCAAAATAATCTTGGGGATCCTCTTAAGATGTACCGCTATAAGTAGTAGTGAAAAGCTTTGTGAACCTATCCAATCTCCACAAAGCATCAGAAGACATAGCTGATCCATCACTGGTCTGTGGTACAACACCCGACGGGACTACCCTAACTGGCTGAGCTACTGGAGTCTAAAACTGGGGAGCCATTTGCTCTGAAGTGTGAGTAGCAGGAGTTTGTGCCCCTCCCCCAGCCCGAGAGATGACTGGTGCTACAGGAAGTATGCCAGCCTGAGTAACACTCTCCATAAGGCACACTAAACGGACCAGAGCATCCTGAAGTACCGGGGTAGCGATGAACCCCTCTGGAACCTGAGATGGCCCTGCTGGAACGTTCTGGGCCAGAACCTCATCATCAAACTCTACCCGACGCTCCACCGATGGTGCTGCTGCTCGAGCTCCGGGCTAAGCCCTGCCCCTACCTCGGCCTCTAGCACGGCCTCGGCCTCGTCCTCTGCCCCGCGTAGGAGCTGCCACTAGGGTCTCGGGCTGCTGATCAGCTGATGAAGCGGTACGTGTTCTCGCCATCCGCGAAAGAACAGAGTAGAAGTTCAATAAGTATTGAGTAATCAAACCGCACGACGGAGAAGAATTGATGTGAAGTTATTCCTAAACTCTATAGCCTCTGGGGGATAAGCACTGACATCTCCATACCGATCCCTCAGATTCTACCTAGCTTGTTCATGAATTGTGAGACCTAGGCAACCTAGTTCTCTGATACCAACTTGTCACGTCCCGGATTTCCCACCGTCGGGATCGTGATGGCGCCTAACGCTTATAATGTTAGGCCAACTAACAGATGCAGTTCCAACACATTAATCATTAACCAAAATAGAAATTTACATTAATTAAAACTAAACAGATATGAAGTGCGGAAATTTTATAACAGTTTAAATATTCTAGTACAAGAGTACCCAAAAGATCCGGTGTCACAATCCACGAACGTCTAACAATTTCTACAAACACTGGTTTAAAGGAAAACATTCGTTTTTTGGAATGAGAGAAAACATGAATCTAAAATAGAGGGAAGGGGACTCCAGGGTCTGCGAACGCCGGCAGATCTACCTTGGTTCTCCTGTGGACTGAAGGCAGCAACCCAAGCTCTAATCAGTGTGGTCCAGTACCGGGATCTGCACAGAAAGTGCAGAGTGCAGTATCAGTACAACTGATCCCATGTACTGATAAGTTCCAAGCCTAACCTGGCAAAGTAGTGACGAGGCTGGGACACGACAAATAACATAAACTTGTGCAGTTAAATAATATGCTAACAGAATAACAATTAATAGAACCTAAGCAGAAATTAACGGGAAGGGGCAACATGCTATGGAGGTACCAAAATGAAGAATAACAGCAGTAGAGGAATTTCAACAACTACTACAGTTTGAACAGGTAATAACAAGTAAACACAGGAAACGGAAACTGCATGGCATCACCCTTCCTGCTTTTACTCTCAACCTCACCAGGTAATCAATAATAGAAACGTGCATGGCATCACCCTTCGTGCTTTACCACTCAACCTCACCAGATAATCAATAATAGAAAAGTGCACGGCATCACCCCTCGTGCTTTACCACTCAGCCTCACCATATGAATAATAGAAATGTGTACGGCATCACCCTTCGTGCTTTACCACTCTTCCTCACCACATAAGAAACAATAGAAAACAATATCAACTCGACAAGGGCATCATAATTAAACAACTTTGTTTCATCATTCAACTTCACAACATAAATTTCAACTAGAGCCAACACTCAACCAATATCCAAAACCAGGAATGCATAAGAAGACTTGTTTAACATGAGTAATAACCAGTTTAAGCAGGAACAGTATGTATAAAGAAACACAACAGTCACAAGTATAAGACTCACTCGCATGCTATGACCCGACAACAACGTCTAGGTACTCGTCACCTCACCTATACGTTGTACTAAACAACTAAACATGTAGCAAATAAGGCAACAATACCTAATCCCTCAAGCTAAGGTTAGCCACAACACTTACCTCGCTTCCACGACCAAACTCAAGCCTCAAATACCGCTTTTCCCTTAGTTTCCACTTCCAATCCGCTCGTATCTATTCATAATTAACTTATTAACACCAACTAATGCCAAAAACACCAATTCTAATGCAAAATTATATATTTCCCAATATTTTCCCAAAAAGTCAAAAATCGATCCTGGGCCCGCTTGGTCAAAACTCAAAATTCGGACCAAAACCCGATTACTCATTCACCCCGAGCTCGGATATACAATTGGTTTTGGAATCCGACCTCAATTTGAGGTCTAAATTCCCAGATTTCGAAATTCATATGTTCTACCCAAAACACCCAATTTCACCATGGAAAACCTAGATTTTCTGATGAAATCTTGTAAATGAAATAGATTGAAGGAAATAAGATAAGAATCATTTACCTATGATTTGGGGAAGAAATGGCATATGGTTATCAAAGACACTGTTAATTATTCGTTGTTTAGTATATTTAATTTTCCTTTATTGTGATGTGAAGAACTCGAAGATAGTAGATCAAATTTTTTGTACCAAATTAATTGGCTATAACTTCCATATCTTCAGGCCTTTGGTTGCAGTTCTTTTACCATTTTCACTTCAGCAAATTACTTATAATATTTGGGTAGTAAGTTTATGCTGCCATAAGAAATCCTTATCCACGGGAATTAATAAAGCAATTTTTCCACTAGTAAGTTTAGATGCAATGGTAATATTGTTTTTATTATTTCAATGTTGTTTAACATAAAATTGGTATCCGCTGGTGCAAACTGGTGTTACTATATATTTCTTCATTCTTGTATTTTAAACCTCTTTAAATTGAGTTAGTATTGCATGCCTCATTGTCCGTTCCTAAAGAAGAATTGGCCTGTTATTTTTTAATTAAAATTAAATGTAAAGAAGCCTTAATGAAATGCTAGCTTAATATCTGTCGTCTGTTTCAGTTTTCACAATTTATTGATGACCAATGATTTTGCGCATTTCTGGTCCATTTGATAATTTTTTATATGTTTGTTTTAACAATGAAAATGAATAATCTTGACTAAAGGATATGGATTTTTTCTTTTGAAGAATACAAAGTTAGAGATAAAGATGGAAAAGTTTTGTGGATAGCCGCTTGATTATACACTTAAGAAAGGTTTAAAGGTTAGTGTTTTGAAACAGAATTACTGTTAGTGTTGTTGGACATATAAAGTGTAATCTACTTGATATACACTTAAGAAAGGGTTAAAGGTTGGATCATAGGATATAGGTGTTAGAATATACTATAAGCCATACGTGTCCTGCCGCGGTCCTACCACGGTTACGCCAGGACCGCGGTCAAAGTGGCCTTTAAAATCTGCAGCAGTGTTCTGCCGCGGTCCTACCGCGGTTACGCCAGGACCGCGGCCAGAGTGGCCTTCAGAATCTGCAGCAGTGTTCTGAAGGCCAATTATTTGTTTACTTGTTTAAATTCCATAGTTTCCTTTTAAATAGATCATGTATTGGTTTGTGTGTCCATTGCTTACATAGTAGATGATTTAGTGTATAGAGTTTAGCTTATACACGGAAAATTAAATCATCGGTCCTTGTAAGACATAAAAGTTAATGTTCACAATCTAATGATCGAATTGGACAAATCATCGGAATGGTTGTAGTACAAGATTAAATGTAATTTATCTTGATTATGGGAATAGGTCTAATTCCAACTTCTTGCGCTAATACATTTTGTATGTATTGAACGGATCAAGTAGAGATAAGTATTTTATACTGACTTTATAAAATAATTTCTCTAGTCCATTTAATGTACTTATACTCTTAATACTGATATAATTATTATTAGCTGTGTATGTCACTTGTTGTTTTGATTTACTAAAACGCGAGATTCTTTCGTGAGTCAATAAGCCTGGTAAATTGGATAACAATGATATACATTGGCGAAGTAATAATTAGTTGATGGAATCCATGTCTCGGTTTTGAGATTGATGATACTCCTTTATGAAAGCTTATAAGTTTTCATGTGTAAACTCGGCCGGTGGATTTTGTATCCGACACATGAAATAAGTTAAGTGTAAGTCTAAAGGAAGTAATCAATAAATAAAATAGTTAGTAATTTAATTTGATTGATTAGTATCTGAATTTTAACATGGGGAGTTAAATAAGGTTTTATGGAAGAATTTCGAAATTGAACTAAGGAGTGCAATTACGAATTTTTAGTGGAATAATTCGTAATTTATTATGGTAGAAATTAATTTCAAATTTCGAAATTAATT
>NW_017671600.1:0-17391 GCF_001879085.1 Nicotiana attenuata
AAATAGAAGAAATCACACGAGCAGGGTATAGACAAACACACATAAAGCAAAGAAGAAGAAAAAATCAGAAAGATTTTTCCCAAAAATCCTTTCAGAAACTCTAAAATCGGAGAGAAGCGATTTCGACAAAACTTTTGGGGAAAACACTTTAGATGGCAAGAAAAGCATAGATACAGTATAAATCTAACCAAATAATGGTGAAAGAACCTCGAATAGCTTAGGGTTTCGGAGAAACCCTAGAAATGAGAAAGGCTTGGAAACAGGTCCGATCTTGAGTCGGAGAGGTCAAGAATCAAGTTCCTGAGCCTTGAATCTGCCGGAGCTTGGCCGGAGAAGCCACGGAATCAAAGATCGGAGAAAATCGGAGGGAGAACCATCGAAGTCAGCCTTCCAGACTTCGAACACTCAAGGTCTAATGGTGGAGGGGGTGGGTAGAGACCATCCATGGCCTGGGAAGCCATGGATTCCGGTGAAAAAATACGGTGAAGGAAGGTGGGAGGAGGCTAGGGTTCCGAAGAACTGATGAGAGGATTTGAGAGTGTTTTAGGATTCGAGGGCGGCGGGTCAGGTGAGAATGAGGGGTATTAGGGTAGGTCATTTAGTTTAATTATGGAAGGGTGAGTGTTGGCCGTTGATCTTGAGTGATCAACGGTCCAGATTTAGACGGGTAGGTGGGGAACGGGTTGGGTCGTTTGGAATTGGGTCGATTGATTGGGTAGAATTGGGTCAATTTAAGGGACAAAATTGAAATAAAATGGGTCTGTAATTGAAATAGAAATGGGGCTAAATATTAAATAGCCAATTTTTCCTTTTTATTTATAAAAAATAGTAAAGATGATTTTAAAAGTAAATTAAAAATACTGGAACAATTAATAGTGTATAAATATTTAAAATAACTGGACTAATTTACAATTATAAAATGCTATTAATCTTAGAAAGTAGGCTACAATTGCAATTATATGCAATTTAGTCTTTTAAATACCAAATAAATTTGTAAAAAAATATACGAAAAATCACCCTAACTATATTTTGGTTTAAATATCAGAATAAAATAAATTATTCACCAAAATTGATAGTTTTGGGGAATAATTACTGATTTTGTATTGCTAAAATGGACAACAAATTGATTTTAAAAATCGTTAAAAATTAGAAAAAAATACCAAAACACTTGGCCATGCTTATATATGCGTATATATGCTATTTTGAAAGTACTTTGGATATAAAAAATTACATAGGGAAAAATTGGATATCAACAGCTGCCCCTCTTAACCCGGGAAGGATTAAAGAGTTATCGGGTAAAAATATGATAGCCAATTTTGACCGAACGAAACGATTTGAAGAATTTTGACCGAGCTCTGGTTCCTGAGCCGCCTACATATCCTTGGTTTTACAGGAATCAGGCCGTATTTAGTTCAGGATCCGTCGACGGAACATGCCGATGGAGATTTTTTCAAGAGCGGACGAGATATTCAGGTTGGGGTAGCGTTGCTATGAGTTTAACAGGGCTACGGAAGCTGGAGCGGGATCGCTCCTGCTGAGACAGTCGTTGCTAGTCGGTGTACCTGCAAATGAATAATACCAATATATATTGTGCGTAAATTTAAATGTGATGCAAGTTCCCGTTGGACCATGAATGCTGTCTTTGGACGGTTAGGATGACGTCCTCGTACTATGGTGTCCTGGGCCATGAAACACATAATAAAGGATTCGCAGGCTATGAAATGATGCTCTCGGGCTATGAGAATGATGCCTCCGAACCATGATGCCTTTGAATAATGCGATGCAGAGATAAAAGTGGGGTCCTCAGGCCATGGCATGATGTTCTCGGGCTATGAAAATGGTGCCTCTGAACGATGACGCCTTCGGATGATTTTGGCGATCTTTCAGCCCATGAAATGCAGGATTTGGTGATCTTTTAGCCGATGCAAGTTTTAATAAAATGGCGATATTTCAGCCGATGTAAAGTGTAAATATAAATGGCAATCTTTCAGCCGATGCAAGATTAAGATAAAATGGCGATATTTCAGCCGATGCAAGATTAAAATGAAGTGGCGATGTTTCAGCCATGCAAAAATATAAGTAAAATGGCGATCTTTCAGCCGATGCAAGATTTAAATGAAGTGGCGATATTTCAGCCATGCAAAAGTATAAGTAAAATGGTGATCTTTCAGCTGATGCAAGATTTAAATGAAGTGGCGATATTTCAGCCATGCAAAGTGTAAATAAAATGGCGATCTTTCAGCCGATGCAGGATTTAAATGAAATGGCGATATTTCAGCCGTGCCAATGGAGACAGAGCTTAGCCTCGAAAGGCAGAATAGTAGCCTTATGCAATTATGGAGACAAAGCTTAGTCTCAGAAGGCAGAATAGTAGCCGTATGCAGTGCAAAATGCAAACGGAGGTAGAGCTTAACCTCGGAAGGCAGAATAGTAGCCTTATGCAATTATGGAGACAGAGCTTAGTCTCGGAAGGCAGAATAGTAGCCTTATGCAATGCAAAATGCAAATGGAGGTAGAGCTTAACCTCGGAAGGCAGAATAGTAGCCTTATGCAATGCAAGAAATGCAAATAGGGGTAGAGCTTAACTTCGGAAGGCAGAATAGTAGCCATATGTGGAAGATGAGAGACGAGTAGTAGTAAAAGATTCTTAGCTGATAGCGGATAGCTAGTTGTTGATTGCGACATTGTGGCTGCTGGGGATATCGGATAGTGGTTGTGAAGCGATAATTTCGGGAGTTGTATTCCTGAAAGTACGAGTGTGTAAATGGATTTGCTGATTTTTGACTTGGGTGCCTACATCCAAAGAAAAATCGTGAGTTTTGTAAAGGGACCGGTTAGTTCGCGTTCCCGCTGGCTTCGCTTGACTGGCTCGGCTCTGTTTATGGTGATACTGTAGGTACCCTCGGGGCAGCGTTGTCAAACAAAGCGATTTCGATAATAGGCATGCATGAGTTTTGTTAAAGGTATGATATATGTATATATATTTAAAAAAACAGCTTTAGATGAACCAACGACCGCGACGTGGTTCAAAACATTGCGACCTTTCTTGCTACGAAATTTTGAGGGTCCTCCTCAAAATTCTGCCCCAGTTTAGTGGGTTGCTGCTTCTGACGGCTGCTTGCGGTAAATGGCTGAAATTACTTCGGAATTTTGAGGGTCCTCCTCAAAATTCTGCCCCAGTTTCCAATTGCGGGGGGAAATGAAAATTTTATTGAATTGTGACCGAACCCATAAGGTTGCCTACGTATCCCCTCTTAAACGGGAATCAGGTCAGACGTAGTTCAAATTACATAAGGAAATCATAAATGGTTACACATAGTATCGTTTGACTGCATCTGAATTTATTGGTTTTGGCCAAACTTCTCTGTCCATTTCTGCAAGTATGAGGGCTCCTCCTGTCAGAACCCGATGAACCATGTATGGACCTTGCCAGTTAGGGGAGAACTTCCCTTTGGCTTCATCTTGATGTGGAAAAATCTTCGTCAACACCAGCTGTCTTGGTGTAAACCGTCTTGGTCTGACTCTCTTGTTGAAGGCTCTGGTCATTCTGTTCTGGTAAAGTTGACCATGGCAAATCGCATTCATTCTCTTTCCATCTATGAGAGCTAACTGTTCGTAACGACTCTTTACCCATTCTGCATCGTCGATTTCTGCTTCCTGTATGATTCTTAGGGATGGAATTTCTACCTCGGCGGGGATGACCGCTTCCGTACCATAAACCAGCATATAGGGAGTTGCACCAGTCGATGTGCGGACTGTGGTGCGATACCCTAACAAAGCAAATGACAGCTTCTCATGCCACTGCTTATGCTTTTCTACCATCTTTCTCAATATCTTCTTGATGTTCTTATTGGCGGCTTCTACAGCTCCGTTCATCTGAGGTCTGTAGGCTGTGGAATTCTTGTGTTTGATCTTGAAGGTTTCGCACATGGCTTTCATCAAATCACTATTGAGGTTGGAGCCATTGTCAGTAATGAATGATTCTGGGATCCCGAATCGACAAACGATACGGTCACGGACAAAGTCTGCCACGACTTTCTTGGTCACTGCTCTGTAAGATGCTGCTTCAATCCATTTAGTGAAATAATCAATTGCTACTAGGATAAACCTATGCCCATTTGATGCGGCAGATTCGATTGGTCTGATAACATCCATTCCCCATGCGGCGAACGGCCATGGCGAGCTCGTTGCATTAAGCTCATTTGGAGGCACTTTTATTATGTCTGCATGGATCTGACAGCGGTGGCACTTTCGAACATACTGGATGCAGTCCATTTCCATAGTCATCCAGAAATAACCTGCCCGGAGTATCTTCTTGGCTAAGACAAAACCGTTCATATGTGGACCACAGGTCCCAGCATGAATTTCCTCTAGCAGTTTGGATGCTTCCTTTGCGTCAACACACCTTAGCAAACCCAAATCGGGAGTTCTCCTATAAGGATTCCTCGCTGTGAAGAATTGTGGACAATCTTCGCAGAGTGCGCTTCTGAATAGCATTTGCAAGCTCTGGATATTTTCTTTCGACCAAAAATTCCTTGATGTCGTGAAACCAAGGCTTTCTGTCCGCTTCTTCCTCGACATGAGCACAGTAAGCTAGCTGATCATGAATCTTTACTGGAATAGGGTCTATGAAGTTCTTATCTGGATGCTGAATCATGGATGATAGAGTGGCCAATGCATCGGCAAACTCATTCTGGACTCTGGGAACATGCCGGAACTCTGTCTTTATGAACCTCTTTCTCAACTCCTGTACATGATGCAAATACGGGAGTATCTTGGAGTTCTTGGTCGCCCATTCTTCTCGGACCTGATGTATAAGCAAATCCGAATCTCCAATCACTAGCAACTCAATGGCCATCTTGAGCCCCAAGATGCAAGCTTCGTACTCGGCCATATTGTTGGTGCATGGGAACCTGAGCTTGGCGGATACCGGATAATGCTGGCCGGTTTCTGATACTAGGACTTCTCCTATGCCAACTCCCTTGAAATTTGCTGCTCTGTTGAAAAACATCCTCCAACCGTCATAGGATTCTGCAATGTCCTCTCCTATGAAGGATACCTCCTCATCAGGAAAATACGTCTTCAGAGGCTCGTATTCTCCATCCACAGGGTTTTCAGCGAGGTGATCTGCTAGGGCCTGTCCTTTGATTGCTTTCTGAGTCACGTAGACAATGTCAAATTCACTCAGCAGGATCTGCCACTTGGCCAGCTTGCCGGTGGGCATGGGCTTCTGAAAGATATACTTCAATGGGTTCATTCTTGATATGAGATACGTGGTGTAAGCACAGAAATAACGCGTCAACTTCTGAGCTACCCAAGTCAGAGCACAACATGTGCGCTCTAGTAAGGAATACCGGGCCTCGTACGGGGTGAACTTCTTGCTGAGATAATAAATGGCCTGCTCTTTTCTCCCCGTTTCATCATGCTGCCCCAGAACACAACCAAACGCTCCATCCAATACTGCAAGGTAGAGTAGCAGGGGTCTACCTGGTTCGGGCGGAACCAGAACCGGCGGTGTTGACAGGTACTCTTTGATTCTGTCGAAGGCTTTCTGGCAGTCGTTAGTCCATTTGGTAGCGGTGTCTTTCGTCAAAATCTTAAAGATCGGCTCACAAATGACAGTGAACTGAGATATGAACCGGCTGATGTAGTTAAGTCTCCCCAAGAAACTCATAACTTCCTTCTTGCTCTTTGGCGGCGGCAATTCTTGAATAGCTTTGACCTTTGATGGATCCAATTCTATCCCTCGGCGGCTCACAATGAACCCAAGTAGTTTTCCGGTAGGAACCCCAAATGCACATTTTGCGGGATTCAGCTTCAGGTTGTACCTTCTCAGTCTATTGAAGAATTTCCTCAAATCTCCCATGTGATCAGCGGCTTTCTTGGATTTGATGATGACGTCGTCTACATACACTTCGATCTCCTTGTGTATCATGTCATGAAAGATTGTGGTCATGGCCCTCATATAGGTGGCCACTGCATTCTTTAACCCAAACGGCATCATTTTGAAACAATACATCCCCCACGGCGTAATGAAAGTCGTTTTCTCAGCATCCTCTTCACCCATCCATATCTAATGGTACCCAGCAAAACAATCAACGAACGACTGCAACTCATGCTTGGCGTAGTTGTCAATCAAGATGTGTATATTCGGTACAGGAAAGTCATCTTTTGGACTGGCCCGGTTGAGATCTCGGTAGTCGACGCAAATTCTGACCTTCCCATCCTTCTTCGGTACTGGCACAATGTTGGCTAACCATGTCGGATATTCTACTACCCGGAGGACCTTAGCTTTGACCTGCTTAGTGACTTCTTCCTTGATTTTCAAACTCATGTCTGGCTTGAACTTTCTGAGCTTCTGTTTTACTGGCGGACAGGCCGGATCAGTCGGTGATTTGTGAGCCACAATGGACGTTCTTAGACCAGTCATGTCGTCATATGACTATGCGAATATGTCCTCATATTCCTTTGGAAATTTTGTGTACTCTTCCTTCTCAGACGGTGACAAATGAACGCTGACTCATGTTTCTTTGATGTTTTCTGCATCTCCTAGATTGACGATCTCCGTCTCGTCCAGGTTGGACTTAGGCCTATTCTCAAAATTCTCAATTTCTTTAACGATTTCTTCCGGTATATCATCTTCCTCTGAATCTGTGTCCGTTTGTCGCGTTGTCTCGTTGCATGTCATAGTCGTTGGTTCATCAAGATAAGTAATAGTAATACAGTTTGAGTAAAGTAATGAGAGAAAATAATAAGAGAGAGATTTGTAAGAAAATTGAAATACTTTAATAAATTCCATAAGTGTTTTGAACATTGGAGCTCTTTCTTGTGGAAAAAGAAAAATGCGAAAAGAAAATAAACTTAATAAAGCAAAATAGTGCGTAATGCTTTATTCAGCCTTGCTACCCCGAGGCACGTCGGGCTCTGGTGGTTCTGACGGTCCAGTTGCTGAGGTGTGCTCCTCTGCTCACAGCCTGTACGGAAGGGCCTTCCTCCCCTTCCTCCTCGAAAATGACACAACAATCCATATCATCCTCTTCCAGGAACAAATTCCTTATTGCTGCTAATGCTTCCTCTTCTTCTGACCCATAGATAACCTCGGCTGGTTGAAAAGTCTGCTCTAGACGGGGTATCGGCTGCTCCAATAAATAGTAAGGGCCGCGCTAGGGTGGCGACCAGTCCTTGAATTCTTCGCAGGTATACTCATACCCCAACCCGAAGGTGGTACCATGCTTCTTGAGCTTGATATGCTTAGCGATTCCTTGGAAGTTTTTTCCAAGTCCTTTGCCAGGTTCATATCCGCTCCAATTCAGTATGCTTTCAATTTTGTTGTTCCACTATTTGTCTTTATCGACTGCGTTGACCCGCTCGATGTGGTGGTAAGTTTCCCCACCTAATCTTCTTTTTCCTCGAATTGCTGGAATGGTCTGGCGGCTATATATGGGGTTGCTACCGTCACCAGGAATGATCACCTCCTGGTGATTCCATTCAAATTTCACTGCCTGATGTAGTGTTGATGCCACGGCCCCAGCGGCATGAATCTATGGACGTCCCGACAGCAGATTTTAAGAAGCCGGCACGTCTATCACTTGAAAATCAACAGCAAACCATGTGGGCCCCATTTGCAAACGTAGGCTAATTTCCCCAATAGTGGACCTCTGAGATCCGTCGAAAGCTTTGACGTTGATGGCCCCATCCTTGATTTCATGCAGCCCTTTTCCCAATGTTCCGAGTGTTACCAGAGGACAAATGTTGAGACTGGACCCCCATCGACCAGGATCCGGGTGATAAAATAATCTTCGCACTGCACAGTGATGTGCAATGCCTTGTTATGACTCAATCCTTCCGGTGGCAGCTCATCCTCGTGAAAGGTGATTTTATGACTCTCCAATGCTTGGCCCACTATGTTTTCCATTTCTCTTCCAGTGATGTTGCCTGGTACATACGCTTCACTCAATACCTTCAACAAGGCATTCTTGTGTGCATCAGAACTTTGCAATAAAGCCAAGATAGAAATTTATGCCAGTGTTTTGTTCAGCTGGTCAATGACTGAGTATTCCTTGGCTTGTTTCTTTCTCCATAGATCACCGGGTCCAGTTTCAATGATGGCTTGTCGGCCAGAGGTCTGCTTACTCGACTCAGCTAAGTGTTCTGGGGTATAAACCCTACCGGTTCTTGTCATACCCTGCGCTGCAACTGTTTCTACGAACTTGACTTTTCCTTTCCTTCTTGCCTCGGCCACGGTATAGCTTTTGTGTGGAACGGTGTTACGGCTGTCATTGCTACTGGAATAGGCACCCTTGCCTTGGAAGGTAATACATCAACTTCAAAGGGCTCAGGCGCCTTTGGGGACCCAAACTTGACCTCAATTGGTGTTGGCGTCTTTGCGGAGGCTGGTGCTTAAAACTCAAGCGGTATGGACATGTTCACCTCAGCATCTTCAGAAGGCTGCATTTGGACTACAATCGGGTTAAGAGTGACTGTTGGTTTCTTTGGATCGTCACCTTCCCTGATCAAACTGATTGATCCTTTGGGATCCTAATCATCTTCTATTTCAATCATATGAACACTTCCGCACTTGTGGTTTGGTAAAGGGTTGTTGCGGACGTTCGGAGCATGCTCCTTTGCCATGATAATCTTGTTGTCAATTAAGGCCTGGATCTTGTCCTTCAGGGAGCGGCACTCATCAATAGTGTGTCCCTTCATGCCAGAATGGTATGCACAGGTTTTGTTTGGGTTAATCCACTGGGAAGGGTTTTCAGGAGTTATGGCAGGGACAGGGGTGACATATCCAGCAGCTTTGAGTCTTTCGTACAGCTGACCAATTGGCTCGGCAATGGCGGTGTATTGTTTGGGAGGTCTGCGGTCAAAATTTGGTCAGGGTCTAGGAAAGTTTTGGCGAGTAGGAGGTTATTGATAGTGGAATGGTTGAGTGTTGTAGGCTTGGTAGACTTGTGCGGGTTGGGAATATTTGGGTGAAGTGGGTTGGTATGTAGGAGGTGGAGATGATTGATAGGTAGGTGGTGGAGCTTGGTAGGAAGGTGCAGGGTAATTTGAGGTAGGTTGATATGTAAGAGGGGGTATTGGGTAGGTTTGGTATTTGATTGGGGATTTTGTTCTCGGTGCAACCATCACGGCACTCATATCCCTTTTCTTGGACGTGCCACCAGACTGTAGAGCCTTGTTGGTAGCCTGTAATGCTTCAAAGTTAGTGACCATACCACTTTTAATACCTTCCTCGATCCTCTCCCCTAGCTTGATGATGTCGGAGAATTTCTGGCCTTCAATCAGCATCAACCTTTCGTAGTACTGTGGGTCTTGAGCCCGGACGAAAAAACTTATTCATTTGTTCTTCTTCTAATGCCGGCCTGACCTTAGCAGCTTCTGATCTCCAACAAGTAGCATACTCGCGGAATGTCTCGGTGGGTTTCTTTTTCAAGTTCTGGATGTAGAACACATCTAGTGCATTCTCCGTGTTGAATCTGAACTTGTCCATGAAATCGGACGTCATACTTACCCAATTTGACCACTTCTTCGGGTCTTGGCTAATGTACCAAGACAGCGCATCCCCTTTCAGACTTCTCATAAAGAGCTTCATGCGAACCTTTTCATCCTTTCCTACTCCGACCAGCTTGTCGCAGTATGTCCTCAAATGAACTCTGGGATCCCCGGTGCCATCGAACATTTCGAACTTGGGAGGTTTGTACCCCTCGGGCAGTTCGACATCTGGTTGAATGCAAAGGTCTTCGTAATTCAGTCCCTCGTTCCCCTTGCTTCCTTCAACACCCTGAACTCGGCTAGTTAGCTTCTTGAGTTCTGCGGCCAGATTCTTGATAAGAGAGTCTTTGTCATCAGACTCAAGTGCGCTTGAGGCAGGCTGAATGGGGTGTGGTATGGTTTCCACATAGATGGGGGTATTGTGGTGATGATCATTTGTGGAATTCAGTGGTTCGGGGATGAGGAGTGGGGTGTTGCTTGAAGTGTGGCATGTGTTGCAGTGGTGATGGGGAGTGGGTTGGTTTTATGGCTTCGGGATGTTTTGAGGAGGTATGGGATTTTGAGTGTTGGGGAGGCTGATATCCGGGGTAGTGAGGGAAAATGACAAGCTTGCCAAGTTCCGAACTTGGTCCAATTCTTCCTGAATTAATAACTTCTGTTCGAGCTGGGAAGGACTTTCCTTGGAAACCTGAATACCCTGAGAAGTCTCTACCCTTTCAACTGAGCTCTCCTTTCTGATATTGCTCAAATCTTCCATCTTTCCTTTGTTCTTGTTTCTGATAGGACTCGAAGGAGGAGGAGGCGGAGGACCCTTGGATCTTGTGGAATATGATGACGATGCCAGAGTGCGCGAACTAACCCTTGGGGAGGGGAATAAGCAAAAGTATAAACAAAAGGTAACAAGTTAGTAGGGATCGTGAGAAGAAAACATTGCACTATTTAAACACATAGTATAAGAATATAAATCGTGACCTAAATTGGGAGCCTCGTTGTGCCTGAGGTAGGCCTAGCGACAAGTAAATTTGGAGAACTTAGAATGCTAAATGCCTCATTTTATTGATAAAAAATAAGACGAATCCCAAAACAACACTAAATAACAGGAAATAAAAGTGTCACTAGTGGCCATAGGCCATATTACATTTGTAAAGCAAAAAATAAACTCCTATCTACTCGGTCCCAGAAGGACCTTCCCCAGACTCGGCATTGTTGGCTCCCTCGTACAGTTCTCCCAGCTTGCGCAATCCTAGCAACAAGTAGGCCCTCGCCAGATGTCCGCCTTCATTTCCTTCAGCAACCCGGCAATCTTCAATCCTCTTCAGGAACTTCTTTTCCAGCTCCACTATGCCCTGCTCCAAACAGATCAGTCGTTTGTTGGCGCTGACAACCATATCTTTCCATTCTCCAATTAGCTTTTGATTGGCTTCTTGTATTTCGCAGTGCTCATTTTCACATTCCCGCATCCTCTTGCGCAATTGGTTGTACTTAACCTGTACTTCAGCCTTTTCGTCGATGACCCTGTAACCTCGAACAAGCCCGGGTTGTCCTAACCCACTATGATCGTCCTCCCACTATGATCGTCCTCCAACCAGCTTGGATAGTGTGGAGTATAACCAGTGTGGTACCTGTCTGATTCTATGGAATCCTTTCCCAGGATGATTTTGCAGTGCCACATGTGCTGAGCTTGACACTTGTACGGACTATCGTCAGCCTGGAAGTCAGCCCAGAAATGACTCATTTTGTCGACCCTTGGTATAACCTGCTTCCTACCTGCCTATCTCATAACCCGGATAGGGACATATGGGTAGGTCCCTCTTAAACCGATGAGTATCAGAAATGGAACATCCCTAGACCGTATGATGAATTCTTCAGCAGGGAACCACTCAAACATCCCTTGCACCCGGTCTTCAGTAAGATTGTCGAAGAGCTCGAACCACTCTCTAGCATTCTCTTGGGCGAACATGTTGGGCATATAATTCATCCGCTTTGGGTGATGAAAAGCGATATGATCATCCCAGTCTCTACGATGGATTTCCTGCCGGTACTCACCCCTTTGGAGGTGCTCCATGAGCCATAGTTGGAGTAGCAAATTACATCCCTCGAAATGTTTGGCCCCTTGTTGACATCTTTCTAGGGCTCGGTATATTTCTGCAACTATCATTGGCACAAGGCTGAATGGCTGCCCGTTAATTCCTTCTATCAAGGTTTTGGTAACCATGGCCAGTCTGGTATGGATTCTTGCTTTCTTTGTCGGAAAAACTATCATCCCCAAGAAACAGAACATAAACACAAATACCCTTCGGTGGATGTACCCCAATGAGGTGATGGCGAACTCGTCCAGATAGGTATGGTATGATTTGCTATGGTCGTACCTTTCATACAAACGGTCAAAGGGAATGTAAGACTTCTCCAAACATGTCAAGTCGGGATTCTTCTTTAGACCCATCATCTTAAGAAAACCCCTACCCTTACGATTTTCCGGTATTAGCAAACCCGGAGTTTCCAATGGTATCCCAGCCAGTCCTCCTATCTCCTCAAGCAAAGGTGTCATCTCAATGTCTCCGAAAAGGAATACCGACCTATCACAGTCCCAAAACAGAGTTGCAGCTTCTATGATTTTGTTGTTGGATTGAATGTCTAGGAGAGAAGGCAGGTTTCCTAGATACTTCTGGACAAGAGTCTGATCGCTGGAATGAAGATCCTTCCACCAGCTTAGCAATTTGGGGTGAATATGGGTGACCATGCCGAATCTGTGGACTTCGTGCCTCATTTCTGCAAAACAAAAGGTTAGGCCCCTTTCCCCCACTGGACTCGACTATTTAACATCAATAATTAGCATAAGAAGCATTTAGTTCTCTAAATGAATGCACGGAACGTGGTAAGGTCCGTTTGGGTTTCAAGGAAACCCAGTGGACTTTGGACAAGGCTATCTTAAAGAGTCATTATGCGGACAACATAACTGACCCGGCTAAGTTTGACCATGATGCATGCACAATTAAATAGAGTAGGGTTTCTATGGGGTTTTAGACTGGTACCCTTGAGCGGACAACTCAAGAGGGAAAGGCACGGAACCGTCGACTACACCGTTGATCGACTGGTTTTACCGCAAATACGCCTTTGCCGGATTTAGGGGGTGATAATATCGGAAGGGCGCAACCACTCATATAAGCGTTGCTAAGGGATTTTGTTTGGCACGAGTGGAATATGATGTTGAATATGCAATTACAAGAATGAAACAAGTTGTCACGTATTTGCACGTTCATAAAGTAATGATTGCTCATAATTACAACAGCATTGAAGGAAAGCAGTAAAAGAAAGCATTAAAGAAAAGAAAACAAAGAGCCAAGTCAGTTTTGTGGTAGAGAAGAGATAAAGACATTAAATAAAGGCAATAAAGATGCAATAAAGTCACAAGTAGCATGAAATGGTAAAAACCTAAAGAAATCCCCAGCAGAGTCGCCATGCAGTCGATGCCCCCTTTTTCTAAAGGCGAAATCGGGTTTACGACATTTGGGCGGACAACTCTTTTCCTTTTGGGAATAGGGTTTGAGATTTAGAAGAGTCGCCACCTAATGATTAAGTGCATTAGGACACTAAGAAGGAATGAAAAGAAGAAGAACCAGAGAATGGGTAAGGGCTTGAAATTATCTCGGGGGAAGGTGTTAGGCACCCCCCAAGATCCACTAGTGTGGTTTCCGGCCATGCTATAATTGTGACTTTAAATATAAACAACATACAAGACAATTCTCACATAACGATTGCAAGTAGGGGAAGTATAAAAGTTAAATAAACGAGCTGAAATTTGGGACTAGGCGATTTCATAATTTATTTAAAGAATATACAAGTGCAGAAAAATGGGGAGGGGGGGGGGTCAAATAATTGATACAAATAATCAAACAAAGGTATGAAATGGGGCGGAAATTTGGGAGAGAAAAAACAGTACTGGAAAATTAAAGAGATTTATTAAATGATTAAAGCAAAGGACGAAGTTTAAAAGAACTGAAAACTGACAATTTTAAAAATTCTCGAAAGAAAGAAGCAAACACATAAAGAGGGAGGGGGTCCTAGGCTTATAAATAACATGGATCACCCACGCAACACCCGGTAACCAATTATACACGTGGTGTTATCGCGTGATAATAATATCCATGTCTACCCTTACCCACCCCGTTAAGGTACTAAAGCGCGGAATGGTCTCGTTACTTGTTGCATGCTACTACCCGCCCCGATCCTATCAGTCCCGGAGGCAGTTGGGACTACTAATCCTAGAGGGAAGGGATATTGGCTTTTGAAGTTTAAAAAGGACAAAATCTAGTGCGACAAACAAAACACATAAGAGCAGTTAAGGGGAAAACACATAGCAGTTAAGGCTCAAATAGGCCTCCTCATTCAAAGCAGAAATTGTTTAGCATGACTTACAAGTACTGGTTAGGTCTTTAATTAAACTTACGTAAAGGGGGTGGCTGATTTATTACATATTTTCAAATAAGAAGTCCGAATTAGGCCTGCCTGCTGATTGTAATTATTAAAGACTGGTACAATTAATTGATTACCTAATGGTTTGCCTAGGTGAAACCTATAGGCATGATATCTAACGAGTTCAAACATACTGATTTTAAAGAAGATTACTGACTTTAGAAATAAACAAATTTTGCGGATATTGACAACATTATTACTGATTTTAGACTTTGCGGATGAATCAGATTTAAACGATTGCTCCTATAGGCATGAATTCTAAGCGTTACTGATTTTAAAACGGTTATGCAAGTGCAGGAATCCTATGAGCATGGTATCTAGGATGCAATTGATTATTCCTTTACCTATGGATTGTTTGCCTAATGACATGTGTATATGCAGAAGTGCAAAAAACTTATAATCATGATTTCTATATGCAGAAGTACAGAAACTTATAGACATGATTTCTAATGAAATGCATAACTTATAGGCAGATTTTCTAATGTAGTAATGAAACAACTTATAGGCAGGATTTCTATATGCAGATGCATAAACTTATAGGCAGGATTTCTATATGTAGATGCATAAGCGAAAAACAGGCTGTGATTGCAGAAATAATACCTAAAGCATGATGTCTACCCACATGCATAACATGAGTGACCCTCCCCTTTTCACTATACACCCCATAAGTTATTACAAATTATTACAACCCGAAGGAATCAAGAAAAATAAAAAAAATTACATCAGAAATTAAAGTTCCAACCAAGGAGAGCATAATTCAGACTCCTAGTCTGAAACATGAAATAAACCAACTTCCAAAGATCAGATTTCCAAAGCCTTTCTCATCTTTTGAGTGTGTCAAAGTTCCAAGGAGCTTCATGAACTCCAGGCAGTGCTTACACCCAATTACATTTGCAGAATCAGATTATAGAGCAGTGTGGAAGGGCCAGGCCTCAAATGTCCAAGTTCAGAGGGAACTCAAGGTCCCCAAGGCAAGGTTCATAGGAGGGGGGCAGAACTTAGAGTCTAAGAATAAGTGTAAGTGCAATAGAGGGGGAATTAGGGAAAGCCATGACAAAACTAGTGGTCATGCCCAACAATTAGGATGCTGGCACACCCCTGACCAGCCTGTCAGTTTGAATTTGGGAGTTAGGACCTATTGAAGGTCATGTTCAGACCTGGGCAGTAATTTGGGTACTGCCAGGCCACGAACTTTAACTCAGCACACAAAAGGGAATGGGGGTATGGGGGACTCATAACAAGCAGTAAACATAAAAGGAGGTAATATACAGAAAATGAGCAACAAGGTAGACAGGAATAGAGCAACTGTAAAGTAAACACATAGGGAAAGAGCTGAAATCAAAATTGAGACATACCAGTTTCAGGGAAAACAAATAAGTAAAAACAGCAGTCTTGAAGAGCCAAGTTGCAAGCAAAGCAGTACAAAAGTCTCAGCAGAGAGTAGAGAGTTTGAAAGAGTATTGTGATTGAAAGTATGTGTGCGAGAGTATGAGTATTGGACTTTAGGATTCAGAAGTTCAAAGTTCTAAAGTTGTAAAGTTTTCAAAGCTTAAAAGCTTGTTCAATGCAGAAGGGTCGAGCCCCTTTTATAGTGCAACAAATAAGCAAGAAAAAGGTAAGGAAATAACATTGTAATCAGTCTCCCTTTAGTTAAGGGATTCTGATTTCAAACAGGTAAAAACAATTAAGGAAAGGGGTTTGAAAAAATATTTTCCTAGCAGTATAATAAAGGGTAAGTACATAGAAGCTATTTAAGGCAACAAACTAATACTACACGGTTTGTAAAAAAAAGGAAAGGGAATCAACCAGTAAAATCAAAATTTCAGCCTTTTACTTGAATGAATCAAGTCAGGAAAGGGGTAAAGAAAGGCTCAAGTAGGGAAAATCAGTAACAATCAAGTGAACACAATCAAAGGAATTCGGAATCAATTAGTAGTTGGAAAAACTTTTTTGAAAGAAGAGTTCTCATATATAAAATACACAAATATGTAAATCAAGAAAGGACTGTCAAGTTATTTAGAAGAGAGTTTAATCAAAGAAAAGTTTAGAATCATTAGCAAAGAGATACAGGTTCAATTTGCAGACTCATAGTGGGTCTAAGAGTCCAGGGTCCCCAAAGTGGAACCCTAACTCAAACATAAAATCAAAATCGCCAAGGGAAACCCCCAAATCCTAGGGTTTCACAATTGTGTCAGACATGGAGGTGAGAAAGCAAGCCATTTGTTTCAGAACCTCAGCAAAACAGATATGATAGCATGCTTGAACGACAAAGGAAGAAAAAATCATGAAGAACATATTTGAGAAAACTCAGAACCTAAACAAGTTCAGAAAGGGGGAGATAATACAAACTTGAACACAAGTAGATGAAACATGTAAGAACATGAACAGAATCCAGTAAACAAAATCAAATAACTTAACGGTAGACACATATAGTAAAAGAGTAAAGAAAACATAGCAAAGATTAAATGGAGTAACATGTATAGTAGAAAAGAAAAGGTAAAAGACAGTACATGCGTAAAATAAAAGAAATCACACGAGCAGGGTATAGACAAACACACATAAAGCAAAGAAGAAGAAAAAATCAGAAAGATTTTTCCCAAAAATCCTTTCAGAAACTCTAAAATCGGAGAGAAGCGATTTCGACAAAACTTTTGGGGAAAACACTTTAGATGGCAAGAAAAGCATAGATACAGTATAGATCTAACCAAATAATGGTGAAAGAACCTCGAATAGCTTAGGGTTTCGGAGAAACCCTAGAAATGAGAAAGGCTTGGAAACAGGTATGATCTTGAGTCGGAGAGGTCAAGAATCAAGTTCCTGAGCCTTGAATCTGCCGGAGCTTGGCCGGAGAAGCCACGGAATCAAAGATCGGAGAAAATCGGAGGGAGAACCATCGAAGTCAGCCTTCCAGACTTCGAACTTCAAGGTCTAATGGTGGAGAGGGTGGGTAGAGACCATCCATGGCCTGGGAAGCCATGGATTCCGGTGAAAAAATACGGTGAAGGAAGGTGGGAGGAGGCTAGGGTTCCGAAGAACTGATGAGAGGATTTGAGAGTGTTTTGGGATTCCAGGGCGGCGGGTCAGGTGAGAATGAGGGGGATTAGGGTAGGTCATTTAGTTTAATTAGGGAAGGGTGAGTGTTGGCCGTTGATCTTGAGTGATCAACGGTCCAGATTTAGACGGGTAGGTGGGGAACGGGTTGGGTCGTTTGGAATTGGGTCGATTGATTGGGTAGAATTGGGTCAATTTAAGGGACAAAATTGAAATAAAATGGGTCTGTAATTGAAATAGAAATGGGGCTAAATATTAAATAGCCAATTTTTCCTTTTTATTTATAAAAAATAGTAAAGATGATTTTAAAGTAAATTAAAATAACTGGAACAATTAATAGTGTATAATATAATTAAAATAACTGGACTA